>NC_056727.1:977757327-978057327 GCF_019279795.1 Protopterus annectens | reverse complement strand
CCATTGTTTTCTGCTTCCTGCGGTCAGTTCATCATAGCTGGGAATAAACACTGCTCTGCCTGCAAAAAATTCCATTCTATGAAAGGAACTGGACAGTTCATGAATTATGATATAAAGTTTCCACACCATGTGGTTCCTGAACTTCAAACACAGGAGTGAATGATTAATTTGCATGAGAACTTTGTTTCTAAAATGACTACATTCAGCAACTGAAATTACATATAAACTTATGCATGCTTTTATATACTGTTCATTGCCCACTAACACATCTGTTTCCGAGGTAATTCAGTAAGTCTGTGCATGGTGATTTGGCTGCCTAGACTCACTGTATGAAAATAGAGACAATCAGCAGCACCAAACTCCCATCTGCTGAGTATACCAGACTTAGTCATATTGTTTTAGTCTGGTATTTAAACTAGAATGCATTTTATGTCTTAATTTCTTCTTGGTGGAAAATGTAGTACTTCTGGCTAAAGCAGACATCAGAAATGCAAATTTCACTCATTTCCATTTTCTTTTGAAACATCTAATATTTATTTTAAATGTCAGCATTTGCTTCCTTTTTCCACAAAACTGGGATTTTTTGTGTTCCATCTGAATACTTCCTGAATCCAACATTTCTACTCCCAAAGTTCTTGTGGTCTACCTGTGTCATACAGAAAATGAACCACACACCTGACACTCCACTGTCCATGATTCATCAGCCTGTTAATGCCTTTCAGCTGTATCAAAATTTCTGGTGATGAATACTAAAACTAATTAAAGTCCAGAAGCAAGACAAGCTTCAGTAGTAGTGATGCAGCATTAGACTGTGGTAGTAAGATAATAGGTTCATCGATTAGTACTAGGCTAACTACCCTTGTGGGCCATTTTAAGCATAGCCAGTTATCCCATGTGAGAGTCAAACCCTGTACCTTGTGTTTGTAAGGTAACTACCTTAACCATTATGCCAACCTCCCACCCCCCTGGCAGTAGATGCCTATTTAGTAGCATTATCTTTGCAGCCTCATCCACAGAAAGACTTAGCTTTGATAGTGATGCAGAGAACTATTAACCCTTTTGTTTTTGCCCTCCACACTATGCCATAGTTATAGTTGTGGGCATTAGTCAGTTAGTCCTCTGCCAGGCATCATATTATCCAGAGAGTAAGCATTCTTTCCTTTGTATAGCCCTTCCTCTTCCTTTTTTATCTTATTGTTACTTAAATTTCCTTTCCATTTTCTGGAATTAGTGTCCCACATGGTAGTGGTATCACTGGTTTTGGACATTGGTGCCCCATGTTGTAATGGTATCACTAGTTTCTGGACATTAATGTCCCCTGTGGTGGTAGCATCACAAGTTTCTGAATGCTAGTGTCCCATGTGACAATAGTATCACTGGTCACTAGCATCAGTGTCTCACGTGGTAGGGGTATCGCTGCTTTGTGGGCATTTGTCTTCTGTGTAGTAATGAGTAAATATCCTATGTGGTAGTGGTATCATTGGCTTCTGAGCACTAGTGTCTCATGTAGCAGACAAATAGTTAGTTTCTAGAAGTAGTGCCCAGTATGGTAGTAGCAACACTGGTTTCTGGGAACTGATATCTTATTATATAGTTCAGGTATCACTGGTTTCAGGACACTGGTGTTTCTGTGTTTCTTGCAGTAGTGGTATCATTTTTTTCTGGACAGTAATGCCCCCTATAGTGGTGGTGGTATCACTGATTTCTGCACTCTGGTGCACTATGTGGCAATGGTATCACTGGTTTATGGATGGTAGGGTCCCTTGTCATACTGTTAACCCTGACTTTTTGCTATTACTGTCACAAGCAGTAATGGTCTCACTGGTTTAAGGGCATTTGTCTCTCATGTTGTTGTGGTATCACTATTTTCGGTACTCACTTCTCATGTGGGTAGTTGTATTATAAGCTTCTGGAATTAATGTCCCATTTGTCAGTGGTATCTCATATGTTAGTGGCATCACTGATTTATGTGCACTGGTGTCCCACGTGATTATGGTATCACTAGAATGTAGACACTAGTGTTTTATTTGGTAATGGTATAAATGGTTTCTGGACATTAGTATCTCATGTCATAATGCTATCCTTAGTGTAGAGAGACTGGTGTACAATGTGGAAGTGGTGTCACTGGTTTCTGGAGACTGCTGTCCCTTGTGCTAGTGGTCTCACTGTTTTTTGGACTTTGGTGTTCCATGAAGTAGTGATATCACTGCTTTCTATTCACTGGTGTCTGACATGGGAAAGCTATCAATAGTTTCTGAATACTAGCATCCCATGTGGTAGTGATATCACTAGGTTCGAGATACTAGTGTCCCATATACTAGTAGTATCACTGATCTGTGGATGACTGGTCATGTGTTACTGATATCACTGGAATCTATGCACAACAGTCTCATGTGATAACAGTGCCACCTGTTTATGGACACTGATGTCCATGTTTTAATGGCAACAGTGGTTTGCTGTTATTAGTATCTCATGTGGTAGTGGTAACACTTACTTTTGTGCACTGTTGTAGTTTGTGGCAGGAGTATTGCTGGTTTCTAGAATCAGTGCTCATGTGATAGTGGTATCACTAGTTTCTAGTTTCTGAATACTAGTGTTCCACATGGTAGCGGTATCACTGGTTCGTGGCCACTAGTGAATTGTGTGGTAATGGTCTAGCGTCGAGATACTGATGTCTCATGTGTTAATGTTATCATTGGTTTGTTGGTCATTAGTAACTTAAGTGGTAGTTGTATCATTGATTTCTAGACACTGGTATCCATGTGGTTGTGGCATTACTGATTTCTAGACACTAATATCCCCATGTGGTAATGATATCACTGGTTTCCAGACACTAGTGTCCCATGTGCAGATGGGAGCACTGGGTTCTTGTGGTATTACTGGTTTCTTCACATTAGTGTTCCATGCGGTACTGGAATAATTTGCTTTCTGGACAGTAGTACCCCATGTGGTAGTGACATCAGTGATTTCTTAAAACACTGGTCTCACAAATTATAATGTTGTCACTAGTTTCTGGGTACTAGTGTCTCATGTGCTGGTGGTATCAGTGGTTTCTGGTATAAGTCACCCATCCTGCAGTGCCATCACCGATATGTGGACACTGGTGCTCATTGTAGTCATAGTTTCACTGATTTTTGGAAACTGGTGTTTCATATGGTTGTGGTATCATTGGTGTCTGGACACTGACATCACATATGACAATGATATCACTGCTTTTAGAACAATAATATCCCATGTATTAGTTTTGGACGTCATTGTTCCATGTAGTAGTGGTATTACAGGTCTCTGGACATTAGTGTCCCATGTAGTAGTAGCAAGACTGCATCAATAAGTGACATAGGTTTGATTTTACATTACTTTACATGGCAGGCTAAAGCACTAGAAGCTAGAAGACATTATTTGTTATTTATTCATTATTTTTCTGTGTGTATCTGGCAGCCACTAGAAATTAGTCATTCAACAGCTTTCTTCACTGTATCTGTTGGGAGGGGGGCCTAATGGTTAAGGTGTTTGCCTTACAAACAAAAGGTGCAGGGTTTGAGTCTCACAATGGATAACTGGCTAGGCTTACGATGGCTTGCAAGGGCAGTTAGCCTAGTACTAACCTATGAACCTAATATACCATCTGAGCAAGCTATAGCAGTGGAGGCGAGATGTCATTTTCTTTGTCTGTGGCAGCCTCTGAAACTCAGTCATTTAGGTGGCTTTCTTCACCCTAGTATACCATCGGATTTGTGCACCTGTGGTTCCTTTGGCTACCTTCAGCATACTGTAAGGTAACCCCTCTCATTTATGTCCCATCAGTGTCTTAGTGCCCCTATACATGAATCCAGTTACGTGAAAGTACAGTTGAAAAGTGACAGAGATGGAACTCGTGATAGTGGGACTGATGCTGCTTCACTATTGTATGTATTTAGCAGATGACCTTTGCTTCTCATGGCTCTCTTGTTGTTGACAAGTTCATATATGCACTGAAGTTTAGGGAAGGATTGCAATCTCCCTAATGTGACAGCTCTGTCTGCAGTACTACCTGACCTATATTCAAAAAGCTGCTGATTCTAATTCTCATAGAAACTGTTGTTTTTCACATTCATTTTAATGTTTTAATCTTTGCGTCCTTCTTGAGTGTGAATGATCTGTGAAAAGATGCCTACACCTTCTCCCCGACAGGTAAGCCTACCTGTGCTGACTGCTCTTCTGAACTCAGATTACCAGCGTGGTAATACTGCAAGCATCCTGTTTCTCTACATCCTGCAGGTCCGATTGAAGAGATAAAATATGTAATGTCAAAAAAGTCCATATGTATTCATTTTTTAAATTTATTTTAGTCTTTGTTAGCAGGTTAATACTCATTGAACTCAAGTACCCATTTTAGGGACAATCTGAAAGCTTTGATATTACCGAATCACTTACAGAGGGCAACACAGTATGAGAGTAAATGTGACTGAGATCAAATACACACACAAATTAGTTCTTGGTTGAAGTATTTTGCCATATACCACTAAGCTGTACTACCATCCATATTTCATTTCCTACTACATGGTAAAGCTTTGAATGTTGCCTGAGCTTTCAATTACTGAAGGGCTACAGCATTTTGTAAATGAGGCACCCAGCTATAAATACAACAATATAGCGTTGTTGGACTGATCTGACCCCTTCCCCACACATTGGCTTTATACAGTCAATTAAAGTGCTAGAAGGCGAAGGCATTTCTTAACACTGCATGGTGATCCCTGTGGCAAAGGTGTTTTTTAGAGGGAGTTAATGAGTGAATGCAGGGATCTTCATGTCACACACAATCACTTGACATAAAATGACTCTATACTGAAGACAAGAGTATCAGAGCAAATCACAACAAGCATTTCTCAGTGTCAAACTTACAATTACAGTTAGGTTATAAGGTACAACAGGTCTTGGTACAAAGGTGCAACATGCAATTGTATTTGTAGCTGAAAATGTAAAAACAAACAAAAAAAAAAACAGATCACCAAGGCCTGCAAATGTAGCTGGCAACTGGCACGTCCATGAGGTGGTATGAAGAGGCAAAATGAAGATTATCAAGGATATGAAATATATTCATCAAGTGGAATGCAGCATGATTACCCTCATAACTAGTTTTGACTCAATTTCTAGCAGAGAGCATTGGTGGGTTTCTGATCATAAACAAGATATTCTATGTTCAAAAAAGAGTATTAAGAAATTTACCCTGAGATCAGAGCAAAGTACAGCCCAAGAGTTGAAACTTGATATCTATTTTGAGAATGTAAAATTATTTGGCTATGATCAGAGAAACTCTATCATAATTCTTCTGTATGTACTAGTATTTACAAAGAGAGAGAGAAAAAGTGCAGGAGCAATGAGTACTTTACAGTTTTAAAAGTTTCAAAATGCTGTAACACTGTGCTCTCTCACAATTCTTTGTAATACATTTGTTGTAATACATGAAGCTTTAGCTGCTGCAATGTTTCATGAGATGCAGAAAAAAAAAACGAAACCACATGAGGCACCTATCAATGCCTGACAGACAGTGGCCAGAAGCAAAGTGCATCTTTGATCTTCAGCTTTAAAAGCTGTAATACACTTTTCACTGACTTTCTCTCTCTCTCTCTTACACACACACACACACACACACACACACACACACACACACACACACACACACACACACACAAAATGAGACCTTCAAAGTATATTACAGCTTTTAAAGCTGTTTTGGCTATTAAAACTCTTCTGTGTGACTACCATTTATCCTCTAGCATAAGATTAGAACATAACACTGCTGAAAGATTCTTAACGAATTTTTGTAAAACACCTTTCTTGCATTAGAAAGTTTATTCTGTTTTCCCAGTTTTAGAGGATAATTGCAGTGTTCATGAATTACATAGACTTCTGAGGACCATACTTGAAACACTGAAAATGGCTCTTTAAAAGATTTAGCTTGCAATGAGTAAGTCACTCTGAAAAAAAAAATACAAAAATATGGATCTCACAAGAATTCAGCCATACATATGCCAAAAAATAGCTATTAGTATGTTTGTGAAGTGATTGTAAGAAATGGCAGTTTAGCAAGAAACAAAACATCTGGAGTAAGAGTACATGCACGCAATCATTAAAGCACAGTTAGTTTTACAGACTTAGCTATTATCGTAAGCAAAGATCAAACTATCAGCACAGTCATGTTAGAGTCCCACCTCATGAAGTTTACCACAGGCATTGTATGAATCTTAAAGGAAGTGTATTTCCATGGTCATTGTTTGTATGCACTGTTTTAAACAAAATTGCACAACAATTTTCATGTTCATGAGATATGGACTGGCAGACTGAATGCTTTAATTTACAACTAAAAATATTAAGAGCTGTAAAAATAACAAAATAATTTTGGACCTATGATTCAGAAACATGGCTCTCATGACCACACAGAGTTGGCTGCTATTTGCCTGTTGTTTGCGATGCAGTTCCAAGAGCATTAATGATTAAATGAGGTAAAGTTCATCTAGAAACAGGAGGTAATTTGGAATACTACTCCTGTCCAGGACAAAGTCTATGGTGAAGGATCATGACCCCAGTGACAACTGAGAGATGTGGCAAGCACATCAGGTGTTCACTCCACGTATAATGACCTCAAAGTGTCTCAGCATGGCCACACAAACACGTAAAAGCATCAAGCAAGGGAAGGAAGCTGTCACAATGAAAAGGCTCACAGCATTATGTAAATCTATTTTTGATCAGATGAAAGGATAGAAATGGATGTATAGAACAGTGTGGAAAAGGGAAAGCAAGCAGAAGGAAGCACATATGAGTAGATTGATGGGGAGGATTGAGCAACAAACAAGAAATGAATATGTGCAAAAGGGAGTGGAATACCATGAAAGGGGGTAGGGTGGGGTTAGCCACCTGACATTTCCACCTACCTATGTGGGAAGCCAAAACTCCACCATGGGTTCCTTCATCACTGGATCCTGGCGCAGATGGAGCAGCCAGTGTGGGGCAGGAATAAGATTCAATGAGCTACAGAAGGATGCTCTCAAGGTGGCTAATACGAATATCTAGCCTCTGATCAATCGTGACCACCTCCATGGGATCTGTTAACTGCCTTTGGGCAACATAGTGGCCACTCCAACTGCCACTGTCACCAGTGGGAACAACAGCTACCATAGCTGGTACAGAGCTTAATGGCCTTTTGGCCACAGCTGAAGACTTGGCTGGAAAGGTGACCCTGGCAGGATGCCTGGAGATGATGTTGATGGTGGTGCCTAATTGGGGGGGGGGGGCATTGGTTTCCATTGTAGTGACAGCCAATGGTCTAGATGCTGCAGCTCTATATAACTGCAAAATAAATGAAGAACATTAACATAAAATCCAAACCAAAAGTATGTCACAAAAGACAGCGACAACGTGGAAGTGTTGGAGAGAAAAACACTGATACAATGAAAAAAATGCATCACATAGGAATTATTCTGTTATAGCCTGATGGCTACTGTACCCATTACTGTGACAAACACTATCTCAAACCAGCAAAACTGAACTGATACATTATCTGTACTGGGAATCAAACTAACATAAGTCAGCACACGCAATCTGAAAGATAATACTGTCACCTGTTGGACTACTTTACCATTATCCACACAGTCTGCAGGCAAACAACTATCAAACATCAAACACCCATATTACTAGAAACTGATCTATGGTAATTGGAGCTAAATTGCCAGTAAAAGACAAATAGCATGGATACATTAAACAGCTATAAGCTTAGCACTTACACAGTTTGCAATGTGATTAAGTAGTAAGAGGTGTGAGCATACTCAAACTGTACTACAACAAGTAAGCGCACCTACCTTAGTGCTTGTAAGGTGCACCAACATCATCCTGTATAGCTGTACATTCTGTATTATGGCCTCAGGATCTGTGGAACAAAAACAGGTATATGTAAACTCTGTATACCACTCACTGATGGTATACGTGTCTAACTGTGAAGAAGTGCTTACAGTACATTTCTGGTACTCTGACTGTAACCTCAACCTCCCACCACCCAAACAGATTAGAATGCCTTCTGTTTAGATCGCTATAATGATGGAAGAACTGCTCATCAGTGAGTGGAAAGACAGCTGCAGCACCAGACATCAATTTCTATTCTGAGCTCATATATCCCTCCTGGAGTAAATTGTCCCAGTGGTCATGATGCTAGAAATGTAGAAAAAAATTTCTTTCCTCTACACACCATCACCACTGAGCCTTGCAAAGTGCAGTTGCCTCATTAGACATATATGACCACTGATTAATAACAGAGAAGTATGTCTGGTAGCTTGTGGCCATACCTGTGATCCAGTTTATAATCTGTCATGCAATATGAGACAACATAGTTGCAAGCTGCATGGACAGACATGCTATGGACAGTATCATGTCTGAGTACTGGAAATGTGGACTGCAAAGTGCAAAAAGTGTCAGGCATGTCATAACAGTGTGACATGGCTTATGAGCCATAAATGTGGCATACATTATAAAAACTCATTTTCAAGTAAGTGTAGTGTGGAACTACATGTATGTTCTCTGTGCCACATATGATGGGGTCTTAAAGTGCTTAGATGTGTGCACAAGGTCATGTAGAATGTAACACAAAATTATCTATCTGGGCGCAATGTGTAGAAAGAGCAATTCGGAGACATTAATGAACTGAGCCCTCATTTACATAATCATCAGACTCATAGACCTGAATTAGCATGATATAAAGCCTAGCAGCTGCTGGTGTCTCAACACGCTATGGAAGAAGTTGTAGAGCTACTATGGAGAGTCTCTAAACCTGCTGGATATCACTAATACTCATTAAAACAACATTCCTACTTGCTCAAGGTGCATGCAATATTTTCCCTGGTAATAGTTATTGTTAGATATAAATGATAGCTTCTAAACTAATAATTGAGGCCTGAGAATATACAATGCCTATAAGGAAGGAAGGAAGACTATGCATTGAGTCACATAAGGATATACACAGGTGTTACCATTGTTAAGTGGTGGCACACCAAAAAAGTAATGTGTGTGGTCCTAACCTACGCAAACAAAAGTGTCTTGCTAAGTCTGTGTAAACACTTCCATGATTTCTAATGCTAGCAGGCTATACTTATGCCCATTATGGCAAATGATTTTATCTGTGCAATGATCATGGCAGGCTGTACTGTGTGATGTTCCTGGTAAAGGTTGTGTATTGCAGACTGCGTGTGCTAAAGTAGCATGACATATTTGTGAGGAAAGTGGCTTAGATGTAATCTCTTTCCATAACACCTTACTTTTTTTGGGGGGGGGTTGACTTTCATGTGTGTGATTAGTACTGCATCTACATAAGCAAAATAATGAGATAACAGTAGCACTAATGTGCCACACATGAACGGCAGTGTAGTGCATACGGAATAGCTGTAGATGAAGTCTATAGTTATAGTGTCATACTTAGTGCATTATTTATCTACATAGCAAAATACCTAGAAAGGGTAAGAGTCATAAGAGCAGGAGTTTTGCAATTAGTACTTTTCCTCATGGACTGCACCTTTATTGCACCTCTTTCATTGGTTATCTGTAGCATCACATGACACATTTTGATTGCTTCAGTTATTCTGTTACATCCTGGTGATATAGTTTGCTGCATGTACAATAAGTACGTTGGAAATACATCCTCCTCCAAGGGTAGCTTAATGAGGTAAGCTATATCATCTTATATTGTTGTTATTTAGCATTGTAGTATTCATTGTGTACTAGGAGTGAGGCTGGTGGTGATGGGTACTACTTGAAATGGTCTTGGCACTTTGCTATTTTCATAGATGAGGCACTGTCTGGCATTACTATTGTGTAAACCCCACGGCCTGGTATTGGAGAATCATCAGACTCTCATTATGATTTTGGTAAACAGTTGGCACAGGCATGGAACATAATGTCAGTGTTGGACACAGGAGGAGCACAATGTCAGTGTTGGACACAGGAAGTATGACCACCAGATCCCCTATCCAGACCACTGACATGGACTCTGTGTCAGTGGACGCCTGTGCTACACACACAACACACAACAAACACAGACCAGATTATTATGGTCACTCACAGTGAATGTGCTATATCTCCAGTGTCTTTCACACGCCCAGTAGGTCGGGGAGAGCAGAGGGATGTGTGTACTGCTGCACATTGAATGTATAGGCACTGCTCTCCACCCAAACAAGCTGTGTCAGTGGGTGCCATCCAGCTCATGTGAAGGGCCATCACAGAGACACAGACTAATACCACCTCAGCCTTTGGACAGGCAGATGGTAAGGTTACTATAGTATGTGTGGAATGACCTTCTGGAATGCAATTCCTGCATATCTGACACGTTTGAGAGAAATGAGTGCAAACTATCTCAACACTGGTCCTTTCATGGTTTCAAGGCCCATAGTAAGCATGTGCTTCACTGTAGATCTACATCTGCCACCAGAGATAGTAGCCATCATGGATGTGGATAGCTAAGGTCACTGTCTCAAACTGGCAGGACTTCTACAGCAACATCAGTTGCAGAGATACTTGTGGCCAGGAGAGAGCATCCAAGTGGTTGTGGCATATCTGGTCATGAAAGACAGTCACAGTCCCACAACACACCTACATCTACCCAGGGCCATAGCACTACCCATGAGACTACTACTAGGGGTAGCTCTTGTGACTGGGGACTGGGGGTACACACAGGATGGCTGCTCACTTTCTGAGGCTGTGTTCCAGGCACACATACACACACACACACACACACACACACACACACACACACACACACACACACACACACACACACACACACACACACACACACACACACACACACACACACACACACACACACACACACACACACACACACACACACACACACACACACACATGCAAACACATAGGCACATACCACTATACTCCCCATGGCTCACACACTGAAACATGCTGTGTCAGCGGCCCCTCACTGAACATTCCTCAATAATTCCATGAAACCCCACATTTTACATACACTGTAGAGCTACATTTACAGTTTGTGCCACACTCACACATTTTTTTTCTGTGTTAGGCATTAATACTTGTGCTTTCTTCCCCACCTGTGTATATGATAATAACTGTGTCCTACCCTTTTTACTTTGTTACTTGTGTGGCCTTTGTCTGCTGCACACTCTGGCTAGCCTATGCATGGGTAAGTACAGTTTGGCACTTGATTTGCAAGAATCACTTCTACTGTTATGTATATGCTGTACTGTGAGCCAAAAGCATTGCCCCACTCCAGACTATCTCCAACAGCATGTGCTGATTCATTACAAAATCACCTTTCGCTAAGCATCACTGCATCACACTAAAGCAAAAAAAAAAAGAAAGAAACAAATGGCTACCAATAAAATAAAGATCTAATCTACTCAATTCCACTCCAAAAAAACTAATAACCAAAAAGGGCATGCCATCAGCCAAAGCAGTGATCCAACTCACTTTATTGTTAAAAAACTCCAGTTCAGATAAAACTCCACAAAATTCCAATCCAGTTGTTCAGAAAAACTCCAAAGTATTGGAATTCGCACATCATAGAAAGCAGACATGTTTCACCGCATGCTGAACTATAACCTTGAGAAACTGATAGAAATTCCCCCACGGTGTTCATTGGTTGTTGCTGAAAGGTTCCTGTAGGTTGTATATGTAAAGCCACACACATATCTTTGTAGCCTCAAGGACAGGTGCTCCATGACTCCCATTGGCCTACTAATGAGGACAACACCTCCTGCATGGTATCTCTATCCACATGAAACTGGTCTATAATGTCAGTCACCTAAGGGCCATGAAATGATAAGCAAGGATGGATGAGACTGCACCCATGAGGGCAACAATGCACATGACCATAGTCTATGATGGCAATAATGACCTGTTGCATATACATGTCAACTAATGCTGTAGCTCCTCCTAGCATGAGTCTCCTGCATGTATGAGAAGATTTTGTTCTGGTCAATAACCCTGGTGTTAGAGCATCCCACTGTGCTGTTTATACATTTCTGACCCACTCTGCCATCTTGTTTTCCCTCGTGACTATAGAGGGCCCCTCATTTTAATACCGCTTATTCCCATGTCATTATTCCTCAGTTAGCTCTGTTGTCTGCCTGCACCTCACACACTGATTGTGTCTTTAAATCACACACTCTGCATGTGACCACTCACTTCAAACAATTGCTTACCACACTCCAGGAAATGTTTTTGAATCCCAGCCTGTATCCCCTTTGCCAGTGTTGAACATCTGTATTATATTTTATCAGTACAGTCGTCACTGATCACAACTCATAGAATATTATAACAGCTAACGTATAGTTCTGCCCCAAAGGGTGCAATGTAAGGAACTTCAGAAAGAAACTTCAAAGCGGCAGTTGTAGGGTTCATGTAGTAGGGCAGAATATATGCCAGGTTAAAGATTCTGATCAAATACATTGAAATATGACCAGATTGCAGCTAGTGGTTGAATTGTTCATTGAATAACAGCAGATGGGCAGTCCCCATATAATGTATGGAAATCACATAATTCAGTTCACAGTCAGCTTCCAGGAAGAGAAAGATGTTTCCACAGCTCAGGAAATAAACTGTTTCTGTAGTTACTGAAGGTAAACAGAAGCAATGATGGGCTGCTGAGTGAGATGCTCACAGCGGGAGGGTCAGGTGGGAGAATGGCAGACAACACTAGGTACTTTCCATTGCAGCAGATAAAACTAAAAGGGAGGGTTGTTTTGTGAGGCAATGGCTAGTGGAAGACTGGTTATCTGCAAGTATTACATGCAAAAAAAGTTAAAGGATGAGAAAGAAGAAAAGATAAAAGAAACTAGAAACAGAGTTTTATAACAATCTTCACAGAAGTACTGGTGAGATGACTATTGGCTAGTGTCCAGAAAATGAGGAGTATATAAAACAAATACTGGTTAACTGAAGTCACCCAATGGCATAAATATGTTAGGGTTGCCACCTTTTCAAATGCCTGAAGTGGGACAATTGTGGTACAAATATCAGATTTTGTTGGCCAAAACATACCCATGGCCAGTACAAGGGACAGAACTTCACTTTTTTGCATAAATAAAAGCTTATTCTTGTAGCATTTTAGTTGCTTATTCTGTTTCTTATAACATTTATATGTTTCAGGTACAGAATAACTGTTTTATGCAACTATTACATAAAATATAGGAAATAATTTTGCCCTAATATTTCAGGACAATTGCCATTTTTACAATTTTTTTGCAGGATGCAACTGACTAAAGAGGGACTGTCCCTCGCAAAGTGGGACAGGTGGTAACCCTAAAATATGTGGAATTGGGTCAAGAAGCTAGAGAGAGAGAGAGAGAGAGAGAGAGAGAGAGAGAGACAAAGAGAGAGAGGAAAAGGTTTTGTGTGTGTGTGACTATGTGTGTGTGACTATGTGTGTGTGTGTGCGTGTGTGCGTGTGTGCGTGTGTGCGTGTGTGTGTGTGTGTGTGTGTGTGTGTGTGTGTGTGTGTGTGTGTGTGTGTGTTTGTTTCTGTGTGTAAACTACGAATAGGAAATACAGACCAATACCAGACTGGCTATCCACAAATGTGAGACTGATGCAGAAAATGCAGTTCTGGGTACTTGCTAACATTAAACTGAAGGAGTTGTTTAGCCTGACAGCAAAAAGTGGAAGATAATAACATTACTGATCTTAACATGTATTTCACAAGCATATTACCTGCCCATGATGTTCATTTGTGGCTCTCTGTGAACATGCAGTAACAGATGTACACATGGACGACTGGGTGACTGACAACTGTGGAAGGGGGCTGGACTTTTCTATTGCACAGCATTCGTCTCTCACAACTGTACTGGCTGTGTGGTGATTTTAAATCGGCACTTATTTCTGCCTGTAGAAATACTGATGCTGATAACTGAAACTGTTACAGCTGAATTGAAATGGAATTGTCCATTAAAGCTATTGTCTAGATATTGCACTGATTGATTTGGCTTTGAAGAAATTTTCTCTCCTACCAGACTGTAAAAAGTGCCCTCTTTTCAGTCACTAAGTCAATAGTTTTTTTGTTACCAGGACAATCATAAGCCAAACAATATTTTCTCTGCCATATGTGCATGTTTTCTTCTTTTTCCAGTGTAGGGACCCATTGAATAACAGTTAACATTCCAGATGGACAAGATCTCTCAGGGGATTTACTGCCTCAGATGCCTGCTTTTGATAGTTGTTTTTGTAGATGTGCTTAAAGTTTTCTTTGAAATTTTTTAACATTTTTTATGGTCCCTGGTGGTTGTCCTCCTTTGCAATGCCATGAGTCACTGCTGACCCCCCTGCAGACCTAATCTAAAATGCTCTTGCTATCTGAGAGGAGCTTGAGGTGTCTCAGTGTATGTCTTAGTGCAGAGCCACACTCACAGCCTTGGTAAGTTTTTAATTATATGCTCCACTCATTCCCCTACCCCAACACCCACTGTGCAATGATATAAGGTCATTACAACCAATGTCTGTGCATATGCCTGGTATTTGTAAGCATGGTATGCATATCCATGTATCACCATTAGGGGTACCATCCCTGCTTTGACCACTTCCCCTAGCATATGTGAGCTAGTAAAACACTGCTGCCATTCCTGGTTAATCAAGTGCTGACCTTGCTATTCAAACCCACATTGCCTGATTTCCAGTTAGAGCTCCCTCCCTCTCTGCCACAAAACCATGTCTCCCTTTGAAAAAATATTTTGTGTTTGAAACAGTTCTGTTAGCAGCCGCATCAGATAAGTTCTGTACAGGTGGAGCCATTTGCAGAATATTAGGTTAAGTGTTAATACTCCAACAAGGAAAAAATTAATAAATATATATTTTTAATGAATACTTAGTAGTGTGTAGCATAATCTGTGAAACAGATGAATGTTTCTTATAATGACTATTAAAAACACACTGAAAAACTTGTTAATGTACTAACGGTTATGTCACTGACATTAGTGATGAGGTTTGACCCTGAAACACATTTTCCAAGGTTGTACAGCTGTTGCAGAACATGACACTCCTTTGTGTTGCAGAAGACATGCAATGTGAATATACTTTAATTCAACTATCCAAATATACAAAATGAAGGCACAGGAAGCTAATCTGTCTGGTTACACTGCCTAATTCCATGGAAAGTGTGATTAGCATACCTCATTGATTCTTACAAGCATGACTAAGCTCTGTTTCTAATTAACCACAGAAAGACAATGCTTTCTGTCTAATGCATGTGGTGGCTTATTTCCATGTTAAAAAAATAATATATGTAGTTCAGAATTCAGAGGTTTCAGAAAACACCAGCAAAAGAATATTACATGGATCTTATGTTCAAAATGCTAACAATGAATGTAGTTCAGTCTCTGAGATTAAGAGATGATATAAAATAAACGTACTACAGAGTTCATCTCAACCTTAGAGAGCAGATACCCAAGGGCTGTGCTGCAGAGCATGGTTTCTTAAGGAATTTCCTGAGACGTATGATCTGAGCTGACAGCTTGAGACGTGGGAAAATTCCAATAAGCAGTCATGTCAGTTCTAATTGATTAAACAAATGGAAAACAAACAGAGGTACAGTTACATAGAGCAGACAGAAACTTGAGTAACAGGTTAATAGAAGTGAGTAGAGTGATAACACAAAGAGAAAGTGCTGGACAGCAGACATTGCTAAGTACAGGAGACAAGAAATCTATTTTTACTTTATTTCATTAACCAGGTAGGTGGGCTTGTCGGAGGTCAATCTAAAGCCATGACATATACCAATAGGAGAATGACATGATACAGTATCAGCTAATAGGTACTGCATAAACAGGTATTTACAGTATTTTCAATTTGAAGTAATGCACATTAATTAGTCCTACAACAATATACTCATAATCTGTGGATAGATAGTAATGTAAATAATATTAACAACCCACAGGTAGAAGTATGCAAAGGTAAACTATAATCAAAATATTGCTGCTTAGATGGATGTTGTAAACATAATCCAGAATACATAGTTTAGTGACCTTCAAAGTTGCGGCACAATATTGGAGTTGCTATTGATGAATTAGACATTATCTAGGCAGGTATACTATCCAGCCATGAATTAAGCAGGTACATTTGTAGATGCTGAAATGTACAGCGTAATAAACAATCACAAGGTACGTAAGTGGTAGGCTATTATAAAGGTTTGTGTGGAGGGAGTTAATTAACTTCAGAATAGCAGAGAGATTCAGACAATGCTGTGTGGAGAGAAGCTACTTAACAACAGACTGGAGTGCATTATAGCAAAACGGACTGGAGAACACTGCATGTCAGTCACATGGTTAAGTGCAAGGAAAGTGATAAAGAGCAGAACGCTTGGCAAATGCCGGGTAGCTTGGATATTACTATATTATATATCTAACACTAGGTAGTGGAATGTATTGGGTAGCAGGAATAGAGAAAGATATCGTGTCAGTCATTTTGAAAGGGGCAAGGAGGCATCAGGTTGGCAGAAAAGAGAAAAGACCGAGGGTGACAGTTAAATACTACATGGGAGGTGATTTAGAAGGAACAGGTAATGATAAAATACCATGTAATAGAGAAATGAGAACAAAGCTTAACTGTGAGTGACTGGGAACATGCTAAATGGTATGGAGATGGAATTTGGTGAGGTTATCAAGGCTGCTAGGTGGTGAGAGAATTAAACATTGTTGAGTATCTTGGAGAAGAACCTTGAGGCTGTTGATTAGCAGTGTGCACAGTAGCAATGTGCGGGGAGGGTATCACTGCTTCTAGCTGGGGAAATTCTGTCTGGCACTGCCAGAGACACCCGAAAACAAACTTGTATTAATCTGCTTTCATTATGACCATAGGTTCAGAGGTTCATAGATTAGTACTAAGCTAACTGCCCTTGCGAGCCATTTTAAGCCTAGCCAATTACTTTTTGTGAGATTCAAACCGTGCACCTTGTGTTTGTAAGGCAAACACCTTAACCATTAGGCCACCCTCCCAGACCTGAAGTAGATAGATTATAGATCTCATATCAATAGTACAGTTCTTTTTATCAGACCCAGAGAAAGCTGACCTAGAGAAAAAAAAATCACCTTTTCCATTTACTTATTTGTTAAGGATATATTCTTTCAGAGATATACAGGGAGCCTTTGCAGCATAAGTAAATAGGCAACCAGAGACTGACAGCATAAAACCTAGCACTATATAATGAAGCTCACTAGACGGTCATAGCCTTAAGCATTAAACTGTCACATTGAACAACTTTAGTCCAGCCACCTGCTACCTCCTTCTCAATGACCTCACAAATATTATTGACCTAAAACTTCAAAAAATATCTCAGCAATTACTTATCCAGACTAGTCAGATAATTGTAACTCTACTGAATTTCATTAGTCACACCACAAGCCCGGTTTGTACCATCACATTTCTAAATTATGCTGTATGTTTTCTGTTTTCTTCATTCCCCAGCTCAAACTACCGCTCCTCTGTCCCTCCTCATGCCTATAAAAGATCAGCACCTTGCACTCTTTATTCTTTGTCATCTTTTCAAGGACCATCCCAGGCACTTTAATTTGTTACCCCTTTCAACACTTGAGATAACCAGCCACCTGCAGCTTTATCAGCCTTTTGTTTCTTTCCTCCTTTACCTCATTCATAAGTAATGTTTCTGTTCTCAGTAAAGGTTCCTGGGCTGTTAGAGGTCCCACAATGGGGCCCTTATTGTACTCCCTTTTTCCTTGCTTCTCCTACTGCTCTTTTCTGGAACCAGTAGCTTCCTGCCACCACCTCGGATCGCTCACCATGACTCACTCCACAACTCTCTCCACTCTACCTTGAGTGAAATCTTTACCCCACCTTCCGTTAGTATTCTCTTTTCGGTAATCTTTAGTCTATATGCATCCATATTATGCTTTAACTACGAGTCCACTTTTATTACATATACATCTCAGCATCCTTATCTTATTAATGAAAGTTAACACATTTTCCAGACTCAGCACATTTCATTTCCAGATTCTTTGTCTTCTGGAATTATTTTCCTCTCAACACGTTACCCTAGCTCCAAACCTTAAGTCTTCAGAAACTCTCATGACTTCCGCTTGACATGTATATTCTGTAAATATTTGATTTTGAACACTTGCTTTATTTCAACAAGCTTTAATATTCTCATATAAATGTATTGCTACCATCCTTCAATGCTCCCAGCAGAACCAAAGTAACAGTCATGGTATTTGCTTAATCTATCCTTTCATTATATATTATACTTACTTTGTAGTTTACATTCAGACAAGATGTGGTTTTATGTTTGAACTCATTTGCCAGTTCTGGCTCACGATATTCCAGAAAATCCCACCCACTCACTTTATAAAAGCAAAAAAAAAAGGAAAAACAAATAGGGAAAGGGACCTTACATAGTGCTGATATAGATAATACTGAGGATGCTAGGCACTGGATATGGACAAGTGACGAGTGACAGAAAGCCACAGATAGTAGCACGTGGCAGTGTGTATGATGAAACTGAAAGAATGTGGAATGGTAATAATCTTAGATGGTAAAGACAGAATGGGTTAGAAAAACGAGAAGGGAGGAAGGAAGGAAGAAAAGAAAAAGAAAGAAAGAAAGAAAATGATTTTGTTTACTAGTGAGGGAGTAAATGAACTCAAAATGGACTAAGAGTCAGCCAGCACTAGGGTGGTATGGAGAGATAAATCCCTGATTATGACCCACATGACAGAGGATTGTCTAGCAGCTCAGATGATGGAGAAATTGTCTATGGAAAGTGGGAAATAGTGAAAAAGGGAAGAAGCCCAGTCCATTACAATACTAACACCCATCAGATACTAGGTGCTACAGCAAGGCAAAGGAAGTGTTGAGGAGGAGCTCCCACCAAGTAGCAGCAATGCAGTGTAGCTGAGATAGGTCCATTCATGGAAGTGTACATCTATTTCTGGACTGAGGGACAACCATTCATTCACCCTGCCAGGGTGTAACATGCACTGGGGGAACTGTAAAGTCCTAATGGCTGTCTTGATGATGGCCCTCTTCAGGATACTAGATGAATGAGTCAACTGATGGTCAGCTGACAGTGGGCTGAAAAGTTCAGAAAAAAGGTGCTGAGAGGAAGGATGTTATCCAGCAAGAATCCTCAAGGTAGTAGAAATGTGGAAGGAGCTCTGAGACATGAAATTAAATGAATGATTGATAATTTAAATGTGGAACAGCATTTCATAAGGTGAAGGGATTGAGGATTACATCTATGAGTAATGCATAGCAGTTTTGGAACATTAGGTGGAAGAACTTTGGAAAGTTAAGAGGGTACTAGATAAGTAACAGATGGATCATGCTAAAGGGTTTAAAAAGATGCTAGGCAATAGAGAGCATTTAGGAGATGCTAACAATGGAAATGCAAAGCTGATCTGAGACAAGTAAGTGAGAAGGTGTCAGTAGAATGTAGATAGGTAGAAACTCAGAGAAATGAACCATATGTGGGCAAAGGTTCATAAGTTAAAACTAGTACTGTGGCCTAATTGACATTTAAAAAGCTTAACCAAGCACTCCTTTAGGATTATGAGACATTAACTGACCCAGTCAAGAAGACAGTTCCACATATATCAAGGCCAAATTTATGATTACTCATCCATTTATCAAGTCTAGATTTGAAAGCACTCATTGTATTACTCTGCTTGATGTGCAACTGTAGTGTGTTCCAAAACTATGGAATGTGCTGTGTTAGGAATTTATCATCTATTTTCTATTTCATATATAAATAATTTATTAAATCACCAGTGATAGCTTCAGCTTAGGTCTACCTGCTACACATTTCCATTAAGGTTTCATTTCTCAGAGCATTTCCTAATGATCTTCAACACTTTTCTGTGCTTCTATTGGCCCGTTTTCTTCTTACCGTCTACCAGCCATAAGTAATCCCCTTCACCCTATGGAAGGTCTGACTTTCGGGGGGGGGGGGGTCATACTTTTGATAGCTTATTCTGGAGATGGAACTAAGAGGTAAAAATCTGGGGATAAGTTGTAATTATCCTGCTGGGACAGATTTCATTGGTAGCCAACAAGAGCAGTATAGAACCGATAACTTGGGACCAATTATGGTAACATGACTGTATGAACAATGGCTGATAGGTAGGTGGTTATAATAATAAAAAAAAAAAAAACTTGCCATAGAACTGGAAATGAGAAAAAAGTTAGGGAAGATTGAACTTGGAGGATACTGGGTGGGGATTCTTACATAATGTCCTGGATAAATGGATAGCCGAGGAGTTTGGGGATGTGTTATTATAAATGGAAGACACCTAAGAGAGGAGAATACTGGCAGAGGGGTTCAAGATTCGGCAGTACAGACCACGCTTTTCATTATAACTATAAGTACAATGATATTATTATTATGCAAGGAAAATAAATATGTTTTTTGAATGCGACAAAAAGATCTGTAACGGGTCCAGTGCACTAAAGCAATTATATAAGTCAGCACTAAAAAATTAAAAGCACTACACCCTCACAAACTCCCCTTGAGTACCTTGTTCCCCACTGGCACTTTTTTTCAATTATAAAGGAATTCCCAATACTATTCTAGCATGTCCAAAGGTCAGTTGTCAATCTCCTCTCCGGTCCACCTGGTGAATCTGGGAATCTTGAGGCAATGTTACAACTGCCTCATGTACACAGACAACCCTGTCCTCCTCCCAACAAATTCCAACACATGTGAGAGATGCAATCATATAGCCAAACTGGAGGCTAAGCTCTCTCAACTCAGTACTGGCGTAACCAGTCAGGAGGAGAAGGAAACCACACTCACTACAATTCCAGTCTCACATAGACCTGCCACGACAGCAAACCAAACACATAAACACACAAAAACATACTCGGAGGCTCTAAATAAAAATCTGCCTAAGCAGCAGAGACCTCCAAAGCAGACACCCAAGCAACCACTACCCCAAAACAAAACACGTGCAACACATAGCTCACAAAGCCAGTGTGCCGAACAGTCACAGCCCTTAAGGCTAAACAACACACCTGATACACTTGTAATAGGTGACTCTATCATCAGGCACACTGACGTCCCGCTCACCAGGCTGAACAAGGAGAAGGTCACGGTGAGCTGTCTGTCGGGCACTAGAATCCACCACATAACACAAGCACTCAGGTCACTCCAAGGCAAGTACAAATATGACTCAGTCATTGTCCATGCTAGTGTGAATGACCTGAGATGTACCTCTCTGGACTACATGAAAAGAGACATTGAGGAGCTCTCTGAGCATGTAGCCCAGGCCGGTATGACTCTGACCTTGAGTAGCATCTTACCCTCACCAAGAATGATGCCACAATATGAAGACAAGATGATCAATTTCAACAATTGGCTTAAGTATTGGTGTCATTCAAAGGGGATCCAATGCCTGTCAGCCTGGGATGACATGCTCGACAAGCCACAATGCTTCACTAGGGACAGCTTGTACCTGTCACCCCTGGGCTTTCGAATATTGGCAAAGGCTCTTGCCACCCCCATAGTGCCTTTTTTAGGCAAGGCTCAAATGACAAACCCACCTCCATAGGTATCACAAGGGATAAGAAACTAAGAGTAATGCTACTCAACGCCAGAAGTCTAAACCTCAAGATGCACGCACTCGAAACTCTCCTTAGCATGGAGAACATCGATATCTGTGCAGTAACAGAAACCTGGTTCAAGGCTCCCAAGAGCATGCCAGCACTACCAGGTTATACCTTATACCATGCTTTTTCGCCCCAAAACTTGGACCGAACCACAAAAGGAGGGGGAGTATCAATATTCGTCAAAGATACCCACACCTCCAGGTTGGTGGCACAGCACGAAGCATCAGAGACTATCCATGTGCAACTAACAGTGGGTGAAACTGCCTTCCAGTTTATAGCCTGCTACAGACCACCCTCCCAAACCCAGGAACCCCACTTGGCCTTCCTGAGCACATTGGAAAATATGAAGGTCTCTCCAAACACCGTTATATTGGGTGACTTCAACTACCCAAACATAGACTGGGAGCATTACTCTAGCTCCAACACACTAGCCCAAAGGTTCCTAGAATTTATAAACTCAAATGCTATGGAACAACTTGTTACCACTCCCACAAGAGGGGAAAACATACTGGACCTGATCATCACCAACATGGGGGCTCTATGCTCCAGACCAGAAGTGTATCCCTCACTGGTAAGATCAGACCATAAACTAATCTCACTGGATATTCACATCCCGACCCCACCCCCTGCCCAGAAAACCACAGTGAAAAACTTCTCTAAAGCAAATTTTACACTCCTCAAAACCGAGGTGGAATCCTTCAAAGCCCCAGGGCCTGTGGAAAATACGGCCCAGACTGCAGAATCCTTTATAAAAGCATTCTATGAACACCTTCAGGACTGCATGGATCATGAAATCCCAAATAAAACCAAGACCCAATCCTCCAAAGGCAGGCGTCCTGTCTGGTGGACCCCAGCCATAAACAAACTATACAATAGAAGGAGGAAGCTACTACATGATAGAGCAAAATCCCAAAAAGGGAAGACATCTCTGATCAGTATTAGCAAAAAACTACGGGCACTCATAAAATTGTCTAAGGCCAGCTTCGAGAGAAAAATTGTACAGGACACTAAGGATAATCACAAGGCTTTCTTTAGTTATGTTAGGAACCTGGGTGGGAATTCCCAGATATGCTCAGAATTAGTCCAAAATGACAAAAAATACACCGAATCCACAGACATTGCCAACATCCTAGCTGACAGGTTCAGCACAAACTTCTCCCCCCCTTCCCAACAAAAGGGCAAATATCTATCCCAGCAGAGTGCTGCCCCCCCCTGACATCTCAGATGCTCAGGTAAGAGCCGCCCTCTCCAAAGCAAAAAACACAGCATCAATGGGACCAGACGGTGTCCCAGTCTGCGTCCTACATGAACTCCAAGAAGAGCTAAACCCAAACATAAAACTACTGTTCAATCTCAGCCTTACTACAGGATATGTACCCAAAGAGTGGCATACAGCAACAGTGGTCCCTCTCCACAAAGGTGGTGCCTCAACGGATCCTGGAAACTATCGCCCCATAAGCCTGACTAGCTTGGTCTGCAAAGCTATGGAAAGGATCATCATGGACCTCATAAATAAAGATATTGGGGACCTACAGACACTGGATCCTACCAAGTTCAGCTTTGTTAAGGGCAGATCCTGCCTCTTAAACCTGGTCAATCTATTTGAAACAGTCACCAAGGCCATTGATGTGGGGAAGGTGGTCCACACAGCCTACCTGGACTTCGCAAAAGCCTTCGATACAGTACCCCACTCGGGCATTATAGATAAGCTCACCAGCTTAAATATAAACTCCTATGTCACTAGATGGGTTGCAAACTGGCTCAAGGACAGAACCCACATGATTAGAATTGCTGGAGCCATGTCAGACTCCAAACCAGTTACAAGTGGCGTCCCACAAGGCTCAGTCCTGGGACCTCGCTTGTTCGGTATATATTTCTCTGAGGTACAGACCAACACAGAAGGACTGTGGCTGACCAAGTTCGCAGATGACTGCAAACTAGGCACCATAATCGACTCTCCAGCCAACACAAGCATCCTACAAAAGGGCCTCATAGAAACAGACAACTGGTGCCAGAGCCATGGCCTCAAGCTAAACGCCAAAAAGTGTATAGTCATCCCCTTTGGCAAAATCAAAGTGCCCACAAATTACCACATAGGTGGTAATCCATTAAGAACGGAAGAAGTAATTAGGGACCTGGGGACCCAAGTTGATAGCAATCTCTCATTTGAAAACCACGTGGCCAAAGTGGTTAGAAAAACATTTTATATAGCCCACCTAATCATGAAGGGATTCACATCTAGATCAGGGGAGGTCATCGTGCCTCTTTACTCATCCCTCATCAGGCCCATAATTGAGTACAATGCCCCTTTTGGGATGTACCTTAGCAGACACCTGCAGCAACTGGAAAGACCCCAAAAGTACCTCACCAAGAGGATCAAAGGGCTCAAACAGATGCCATATGCTGCCCGGTTAAAGAAACTCCAGCTCTACTCAGTGGCATACCACCTGCTCAGAGGCGATCTGTGTCTGACGTATAAAGCCATGTCCAACCCAGAATTAATGGACATGCTGCACCTCAGAAAATCCAAATCCCATCAAGCTACACGCTCAAGAGACTTGAACCTCAGCACTGAAATAAATAGGACATGCTGGAGGGACAGATTCATAACCCAGAGGCTCCCTTCACTCTGGAATAAAATCCCAGTCCAGGTTAGGCAGAGTCCCTCATTGACTCTCTTCAAGAGGAATCTTCATGAGTGGATGGGGGATCGTAGGTTTACCCCGGCTATCACTTCTGTGTCACTGTTAGACAGAGGCACAGTATACTAACCTCGAAAAAGGGCAGAGCAAAATTAATTTAAAATGGCTAGGCTTATAAATGCCCTAGGGCAGATAGCCTAGTATGAACCTATGAACCTATAAGAGCTGATGAAAGTAGAATGGATAAAAACAATATTTATGTAATGCCCTTAAAGTGAGCAAGCAGTGTGAATGAGAGTAAAAAGGATAAAAAAAACAGAAGGGATATGCAGGGAGAATTGTTATTATTGCCACAAGTGAAAATAATGATTTTTAATGTTTTGATTCACTGTGCACTTAGTCATGCCCCATCTGCCCTTTTACATTTGGATCTGAATATGTCAGTTCTACAACCGCATGGGCCAAACTGAGGCAGGCCTCAAGACGATGCCTGTGTAAGAACTTGTATAAAGGGAAAAGTTACATCAAAAACACGTTTACATACTTTTAGTAGACTAGAAAGATTTTGATAGGAAAAAAAACTTGTCTATTGGATTTAGATGCGACATTTAATATGTTTTTTATAATTTTAGAAGATGCACACTGGTCAAAATTTAAACTGCTGTCTTGAGAATGTTAGCATTTTTTGTTGGGGTAACATTACTCAGTTTGTTATCTTCAGAATCTGTGGTTATCTGGAAGCCATTTCCTATATTTATAACTGAGGAAAATAGTCTAAAAGACGTGTCCCCAGTACAGAGCCCTGTGGCATTTCACTAGTAACCCCCCATAAGACAGACAGGTAATATCCCACCCTGATTTTGTGTCCCATTGCTTAACCAGTATTTTATCTGTTGATTTACATATGGACCGGTTTTTTACATTTCTTGTTTGTCAGTTCTTCCATTATGCAGAATAGGGTCAAATGTCATAGTGAGGCCAAGACAAATAACTTACACTATCAGTCCATCATCAGATGCTACAGTTACCCGTTTATAGAATACCACAATATTCAAAAGGTAAGACCTCACCTAAAAATGCCCACAGCGTTATACAACTAAGAGAAGAAGCCCAACTGTTTTATTTTGGATATGCTCCATTGTTATTTTCTTCATCATTTTATGTACAACTCTTTTTCGGGTCTATATCAGAACATCAAAGTATTAAAACTTAGAATGTTCTGATATCGAACACTATTCAGTGAATGCTAAGAATAGCGAAGCTGCAGAACAGCAAATTCTTTCCTTGAGAAAGAATTCGGTTGGCTGTTTCTGTGGCCTCGCTATTCTTAGCGCTGTGGTGGAAAGTTATGGGTTGGGTTCAGATAAGCGTGCGATTGTTTGTACGTTAGGGTTAGGGGCGGGTTAAGTGAGTTAGGGTTAGGGAGTGGGTTAGGTGTGTGTACGACAGTGACAGACTTTAGGGTTAGGGGCAGTTTAAGTGAGTTAGGGTTAGGGTGTGGGTTAGGTGAGTGTGCGATAGTGACAGACCTTAGGGTTAGGGTTTGGGTTAAGGTAATTGGGTAGATAGTAATGTATGTTTAGCTTAGTGTAGCGTTAGATGCAGGAATTTGTGTATGTGTGTGGTTGCTGTTTGTCTGATGTGCTTGTGTTGTGTGTATGTGTTTCGGAGCAGCAAATTTTCTCTATGGGAAAAAAATTTGCTGCTCTGAAAGTTTGATATTTTCATGTTTGGATGTTTTGGGCCCGATGAAATAGTGTTCGCTATTTTCATCTTTCCATAACATGATATAAACGCTCTTTTTCAGGCTGATGGGTCTGAAATTTTATAGGTCTGATATGACCCCCTTCCCCTTTCTGAATTAATGTTACTACAGCCTGTTGCCATAGGTCAGGAATGCAATGGTGTGCTAATACTTAACAAGACTGACATGGGTTTAGTTAAGTTTTACTGGATTCTGTATAGGAAATCACCACTTATGTTTTCTATTCCCACGGAAACTAAATTTGTAATTGTACTTACATCAGTACACCATTTTGACAACATTTCTTTGTTGTTAAGTTTGCACAAAATTTTTCTGCAAGCACATTTGCTGTACCATGTGGCTGGACGACTACATTATTTATTGTTTTTAAATGATAATGCATTCACATTGTTTCCTTTTTATTTTTTTCTGATAAAACTATCTTACCATTACTTTCTGTCTTTGAAGAAAACCTGAATTCATTAATAGAGATGGGAGATTTGATAAGAAAGGTAAGCAGTTTCTGATCCTTATGTAATCTACATATTATTTCATGACTGTTGGAATTTTGAAACTGAAGTTGTACCTCTTTTTTATGACAATCCTGTTAAATGTGTGATTCTACTACTGATCAATGTTCTTGTATATTTGCATCTTATCATGACTAGTGCTGATTCCATCCATCCTCAACCCCTTTTTCCATTTTGTACATGGGGTTAGGGTGTCACTTCAGCAGTGACAATCATCTCGAGCCAAGGTTTACACTGTCAGGTGGCTAGCCCTGCCACGGTAGTTCATTCATACCACTCACTTGCACACACACTCTCACCTACAGACAATTTAGAGTGCCCAGTCCACCTACTGCATGTCTTTGTAGTGTGGGAGGAGCCCAAAGCACCAGTAAGAAACCCATGTGACCAGGCACCTCAGCCAAGAATCAAACCGGAGAATCTCTTGCTGTGAGGTGGCACCACTAACTGCTGCATCACCATGGCCACCCCATGACTAGTGCTGATTACAGAGGGTAAGAGTGGAGGCAGAGATATAGCACAGTTACAAAGTCTACTAGGCAGAAAACACAATTTACAATTTTAAGAATAGCAGATATCTAGAGTCTTACAAGAAGAGAGTGGAAATAACCATAGTTTATACATATACATTTTTGGCAGGTTAATTACAAAGATTTTATGTGTATAGTGGTGGATGAACATAAATGAAAACTATTACCTTAGAAATTGCATCAGGTTTATTTTATTAAGTATAGGTTGGTGGAGGGTAGTAGAGAAGGTTAGCATAGGGAAGGAGTTAGTGAAATAGGGAAGTGGAGGATGGAAGCAGTGGAAAGAGGAGGGTAGAGACACAGTTCTGTTTCAGGAGACGGGAGAGATTGTGGAGTGGTACTGTGTGGGTGGAAGTACAGAGGTAGGAGGCAATTGACTTACAGGTGTTATAAGTAAGAATACTTTGGGGGTGACTGTATCCAAGGAAGAGGATAAAAAGTGGATGGGGGGCTGAAGAAATTAGCCGGGGCTGATACAGGAGCCAATGCAGTTGCTATTGAGATAGTCTTTTAGCAGTTTTTTAAATTGTTTTGGGCTGGTAGTGGTTAGAATATGTTGAGGAATTGTGTTCTAGATGTTTTGGAGATGGAATAGAGGGAGTCTCCAGCTTTGTTGTTGCTTTTGGAAATGTTTAGTAGTGTTTTATAAGAGGATCAGAGTAGTCAAATGGTGGAATAAGGTTGAGGAATTTGTTGTAGGGCAAGGGTCCTGCCTGGTTGGTATATTATGTGGTGGGCAAAGATGAGTTGGGATTGGTTAAGTGTTGGGGAAGTTCTAACCATTTTAGTTGTTGTAGAGCAGAACAGTGGTGGGACCTGTGAGGGGAGTTTGTGGCGAATTTCGCTATTTTGTTGTAGCAGGACTTGAGTTTTGTTAGGTCAGTTTTGCTTAGGTTAGTGAAGATGGGAGAGGCATAGAGAAGAGTGGGCAGGAGATAAGTTCTGGCTATGTCTTGTCTGTTTTGGTAAGTAAGGAAAGGCTTAATTTGGTACAGACAGCCTAGTTTAATGTCAGTTTTCTTAATGGACTGTGCTAGGTGTAAGTCAGATTTCCTTTTATTATCGATTATAACACCTAGTAGTTTAGCTTGAGGGACAGCAGTTATACTAGTATTGTTGGACGAGCATATTTGAAATGTAGTTGGGGATTGGGTGATTTAGTGGGGAGAAACAGCATTAGCTTGGTTTTGTTTGGGTTCAGTATAAGGTCTACTTTAGCTAGCCAGTATTCTACTGCTGGAAGGGATTGCTGTATAGTGATCTCTAGTTGTTTTAGAGAGGATGCAGTACATGTAAGGGATTAGTCATCTGCGTATTGGATGACTGAGGGGAGAGGGGTTGATTTGTTCTGGTTAGTGAAAATGGTGAAGAGTAGCGGGCCTAGTATGGAGCCCTGGGGTACTCCTATGTTAACAGACAGTAGACATGATAGTTCCTGTTTCCATTTAACTGCTTGCTGGTGGCTGGTAAGGTAAATGTGGCACCATGCAAGGGAAGAGTGGCTGAGATTTAGTGTGGCAAGCTTGGGCAGCAGCTTCTGGTGAGAAACTGTGTCAAAGGCCTTGGAGAGGTCTAGAAAGATGGAAAGAAACAAATTTACCATGGTTTCTGTGTTGATTTACTGTGTTAGTGAAGCTGAGGAAGGCGGATGTGGTGTTATGGTGAGGGAGAAAACCATGTTGTGTGTCAGTTAAGAGGTTGTTAGATAGAAGGTGGTTTAGAAGTTGTGCGTGAATACATTTTACTAGTATTTTGGAGAGGAGTGGGAGAATGGCAATGGGTCTATAGTTTGAGAGTTCAGTGGAGTTGCCCCCTTTGTGCAGGGAATGATGTAGAATATTTTCCAGGTTAGAGAAATGTAGTTTTTGATGATGGAGGGATTGATCAGGATAGAGACAAGGTAGGCAATGGCTTCTGTGGCAATTTTTAGGAATTCTGTAGGAAAGTTATCTGCTGCTAGGGTTGTGGGTTTGAGATTAATGAGTAGCTTTTTTATGGTGTGAGTTGGTACAGGTTTAAAAGAGAAGGTGTTACTTGCTTCAGTATTAGTAACTGGGATCTGAGGTGGGGTGTTTTGGTGGCAGTTGATAAGAGATTGAATTGAGTTTGTAAAGAAGGAGTAGAATTGTGAAGCTATGCTGTCAACTAAGGAAGGTGTGGTAGGTTTAGCGGTTGGGGTATTTCCATGTTGAAGGAGCTTATTTATGGTGGGCCAAAAGTTTTGGGATTGTTTTGATTTAGCTGTTGGGCTGTAGTGTAGTAAGTTTTTTGCCAGCTTTTATTTGGGATTTGACTTTGTTCCTTAGTTGTTTATAGAAAAGTAGATTATCTTTCTGTTGGTTATCCAGTGTACCCAGTCTTTGTCCCTTTGTTTGAGCAGGTTTTTGGTGTTGTTTGGTAACCATGGTGTGTAGTGATTTTTTAGCCTAGCAGATCTACAGGGGTCTAAGCTGCTTAAGAAGTTGAGGAAGGTGGTATTGAAGTGTTGTACTGCAGTAGGGAGGGTTTAAGGGATGACCAGTTACTTTGTTGTAGTAGGGAAAGTAATGTTTCAGTATTACATTTCTTCTTATTATGGGATAGTCTGTAAGCTGATTGCCTGGGAGGGCTAAGGTTATGTCTAAGTAACTAGGTGGGGAGATGGTCACTGATACTATTGGGGAGGTAGCCAGCTTGAAAGGATGCTGGTGTTTTGCTAGTAAGGCTCCAGTCTAGAATGGAGAGTCTTTTGAAGGTTTTGTCTATTCTAGTATCTTCTTGTATGAGTTGAGAGAAGATAGGTAGGTTTATGGAGCTGGAAGGATTACTGCAGTTGTAGGTGGGCCAATCAGTATTGAGGTCACCCATAATGATGGTTTCCTGGTGGAAGATTAGGGATAACAGGTGAAGAATGTCTTCAACTGTGTTAGAGTTGTCACCTGGTGGGGTGTAGATGGCCATAATGATTAGGTTTTGTTGTTGAGTTTTAGTTTAGTCAGTAGTATTTCAGCATTATTAAAAGTAGGTAGGTTGGTGTTGAGTTTTAGTTCTAGATTTTTTTAAACATTATGGCTATCCTCCTCCTCACTTCTTTTGACAGTCATATATGTGTAGTTTATAGCCAGAGGAAAAAATGTTGTTTTTGATTTCTGGTTTAAGCCAGGTTTCTGTCAGTATGGTTATATCAGGGGAGTATAAGGTTTATGTTAAGAAAAAGGAAATAATGTCCTTTAGGGTGGGTGGGGATGATAAAGAGAGTTTTGTGGGGAATGTTTGATTATATCTGGGGGCAGGATTACGGTGGATATCACCACTAAGTTGTAGTTGTGATAATATGTTTATTACAGTATTTATGAATTTAGTTAGCAGTTTGTTGTTTCTAAGGACTGCTTAAGGGTTTGAGCTTGTTTGGTAGCATTTAATTGGGACATAGCCTATGTGAGTAATGTTGTAGAGGTTAGATGTAATGCTAAGGTTGTTATGAGGTGTTCAGTGCTGGTGCCTGTTGGTGAAGGTGTGTGGGTGGATTATAGTTGTGGAGAGAGTTATGGTAATATGTTAGAAGGTAGGCAAGGATTAGCATGGTGAGGTTTGCTCTGTGCAGGGATAGGATTTTTGGTGTAGTAATTTGGGGAGATTGTGACATTATGTAGTAGGGAAGTGTAGAGAAATGGTGAGAAAGAGAGTGGTAGTGTAAAGGAGATGTCTGTGGGTTGGGTATTGAAATAGCTGGATGCAAGTTGGTAGTGATAGGGAGAGAGAGGGTTCTGATTAGAAAAGTGAGGATATATGGACTGGGTGGGGCAAGAGGGGATGATAAGTGATGGGTGTAGAGAAAATTAGAGATGAGTGGGGCTGTATCTGTTGTCATAGGTGTAAGATGATTAGGGTTGTAGTTATGTTTGGTTGGGATTGAGTATAGGGTGTGGCTAGTTGTAGATAAATGTGGGGATTAGTGGGGTGGGTGAGATTTGGAGGTAGGGTATGGGAGTTGAGTGGAGTGAGCAGAAACAGGGCAGACCAAGATGGACCAGAAAAAACAATCAATCAGTGTAGTAAAGGGCCGCAGGTCAGTGCCAGATCTTTAATTTTATAACCTTTGTCTTGGTAGAAATACTGTATGCTTAGAAAAAAAGAATGCCAAGAAGAAAAGGCCAAATAATATTGTAGGAGGTGGGAAGGGGAGAACCTAATTAAAGCATCCCGGTTAGTGTGCCACCAGCTTTCCTGAGTTACTGAATACAAAAGTTAAATAATTGCAAAATCTAATATAGAAGCATAATTAAATTATCTGCAAAGTCAGGTACAGTAGCATATTTCTTGAAAATATCTGCAACAGCAAAAGGAATAGTCAGAAGAAAAAACAGAGACAATATAGGGTCAATGAGAGGGAGTGTATTCCACTAACAGAGGTGAAAGTACAGAATAGCTTCTCTGAGACAGTAGTTATTAAAAGGTAGCAGTGAAAGAATTCAAGACTATTGAGGGAGGTCATAATACAAATGCAGTAGTGACCAGGACAATGGAGGCTGCAATTTAACAATAACTAACAGTTTATGAAACAAACACAGGTGTAGAATAAGTAAACCAAGCTGTCTGTCACCCAAAGTTAGCACACCACAAACTAATGTCCATATGGGTTTAGGTCCTCGAACGTTGTACAGTACATGCAGGGTAGAAAACAAATACATAGACACTGAGCTGATGTGCCCAACACAGGGAGAGCAAAGCTCTACACAAGACATCAGACTGTACATTGTGGCAGGGAGTCAGGTTGGTAATAAATGAGAACCTGATAGGTACCAGTTACCAGACGAGTGATGTATAGACATATCTCTCAGTTGTCTCTGAGTTTGCAGAACATTCCCTGATTTCGTCTCATATTTTTGACTAAATCCTTGTAAAATGTTTAACTCTGTAAATCACTGAGGATTAAAGTCAGCCAGCATGTCAGACATTAGAATTTGGTAATTCTTTTTGCTCAGAAAATGCATGTTGATGCAAAAACTGCTGTTCTATTAATTTTTTTAAAGCGGATTACAATACTATTTAAACATTGTCCCTGGTGCCAGGCCTTTGAGTCTCCATTATTTTTGGCTTTGCTTGGAATTCTTGGCTCAAGTAAGTAGAGAGGTGTGTCCCTAGGGAGATGGCAGTAAGCCAACAGCTAAATAAGAATGCTGTGAATAAAAGGTGATGAACAACGTTGTGTATACGATGAAGCTGGAAGGTTTCTGAAGAGACACAGTTTGGAGGAAGCAGTGTGAATAGGAACAGACAATAATATGGTTAAAAATGACAAACAAAAAGAAAATCCCAGTTTAAAGGTCTTAACAACTGATAGAAAAGGAAGTTGGAACTCTAAATTATTTGGGAGCTAAACTCACATCTCAAATGATTAATCCATTTGCAAATAACGAGAAGCAAACAGAACAAAATAATGGAAATAATTTCTACATAAAAATAAACGATTTAACAAAATGTGCAAGTAAACTGCAAACTTTTGTAGGAAAAAGAAAAGGAGCAGGATTCAGGAAGGCTTAACATGATGTGGAAGCCCTGACTTGCAAACCTTTTGTATTGCAGTAAGGTTTTTTGATTCAGATACTACTATCCTGCTAGGGATTTCCCTGGTGGTGGTTGTAGCATGGAGTGTGGAATCACTGGGGATGCAGTAGTCTGGGGTGCAGCTAATGTTAATTAGCCATGTGCTCTACCCCAGAAATGGCAGAAGTTCCACAGTAACCTCTGGGAGGAAAATGGGAATGCCACCTTTTGGCAGCATTCACCCATTCACTCTTATGAAAGTATTCATGAGTACAGGTATGTATAGCAGATGTGTGTCTCTGTGTGTCTGTGTGTGTTGTGTGTGTGTGTGTGTGTGTGTGTGTGTGTGTGTGTGTGTGTGTGTGTGTGTGTGTGTGTGTGTGTGTGTGTGTGTGTGTGTGCGTGCACATGCGTGTGCATGCATGTGTGTGTGTGGACATGCGTGTGCTGAATGTTTGTATATGAGTGCATATGTGTGTGTGTGTGTGTGGGGGGGGAACGTGTGCGCATGTTGGTGGGTGCATTGATGTGCATGAATGTGTGTGTGTGTGTGTGTGTGTGTGTGTGTGTGTGTGTGTGTGTGTGTGTGTGTGTGTATGTATGTGCATGGTTGCCTCTGTGTATGAGTGTTTGTATATGTGTGTGTGTGTGTTTGTGCAGTAACCATGTGTATATGTGTGTGTGTGTGTGTGTGTGTGTGTGTGTGTGTGTGTGTCTGTATATACACATGTGTGTATTTGTTCATGTGCATGTACCCCTGTGTGTGTAATATTTACAGCCAAGTAACATAGCAGTGTGTGCAGGTCGGGAGGGGGGGGTTGCCTATGCTACTGTGATATGTGGACTGGTATTGAGATCACTAGCATGGTCAAGTGTAATGGTGTAGTGTATGATTCAGAGACATGGTAATTTTCTCTGTGCCTTTATCATTTCTCTGAATCAGAGATTCTGTCCATGTGCTAATGGGCAAACCAATGTTGGCTAATTAGCATGTGCAGACAGAATCTTTCTGAATCCAGAAGGTCATAATATAACTATCTATGTTACAAGTATTTGATATGCCAAAAGGCTGACTTTTTTAATTTTTTCTGGTATTATATGATATCACATCAGGTGAAATTTATTGTTTGGTTGCAAAAAAGGAAATATAAGTGTGAGTCAGGATAGAAATGAACACATTTTAATTATTTATTTATCTGTTTGTTAGGCAGGTAAATGAGTTAGTGGAAGATGTTCAGCTATGACCTGGGCCAAAGGTATATAATATAGAATCAGAATTTTGACAGTGTACATACACAGGTATAGTAAAAGAAGAAAATGTATATTTCAGGATATATAAAGGTCAGTGGACCAGCTTTACAAGGTAACTCCTCTGTAGTATTATCACCATCCAAAAAAGATCAGCCTCTTTTTACCTTAAAACAAGTTTGAATGATTTGTGAACGTTTATTGAAAGAACGTGAAGAAAAAATCCATGAGGTGTATGAAGAAATGTTGACATCAAAACTTGCAGGTAAGTTACATAGGTTCATAGGTTCATAGGTAGGTACTAGGCTATCAGCCCAAGGGCCTACGTAAGCCTAGCCAACAAGGTTCCCTGGCTTACGCCACCCAAGAAAGTTATTTTCCTGTGCCACTGTCGAGCAGAGACACAGAAGTGATCCCCAGGGTGTATTTCATATTTCCCATCCACTCATCAAGATTTTTCTTGAAGAGTGCTAATGAAGAACTTTGCTTGACATAGATGGGTAGCCTGTTCCAGAGTATGAGAAGTCTCTGGGACAGGAATCTATCCCTCCAGCATGTTCTGTTTATTGTGGTGACAAGGTTTAGGTCCCTAGAGCGTGTAGCTCGGAGGGATTGGGATTTCTTTCGGTGTAGCATGTCCAACAGCTCTGGGTTTGACATAGCTTTATATGTTAGGCAGAGATCACCTCGGAGTAGGCGATATGCTACGGAGTAAAGCTGGATTTTTGAGGCAGTCAGTGTAGGGCATTTGTTTGAGGCCAGTAATCCTCCCTGTGAGGTACTTCTGTGGCCTTTCCAGCTGCTGCAGATGTCTTGTGAGGTACATTCCAAAAGGGGCATTGTACTCTATAATGGGTATAATGAGTGTTGAGTACAGGGGGAACAATGACCTCTTTTTTCCTGGATGAGAACCCTTTAATGATGAGGTGTGCCATGTAGAAGGACTTCCTGACTACTGTGGTGATGTGACTATCAAAGGAGAGACTACTGTCCACCTGGGTCCCAAGGTCTCATCACGCATTCGGTGTTAAGTAGATTGCTGCCTATGTGGTAGTTCATGGGTACAAAGTTTTTACCAAAGGGGATGACACTGCACTTTTTGGCATTGAGCTTGAGGCCATGGCTCTGACACCAGGCATCTGTCTCAGTGAGGCCCTTCTGCAAGATGTCCACATCATTTGGGGACTTGACTATGGCTCCTAGTTTGCAGTCATCTGTGAACTTTGTTAGCCAGAGGTCTTCTGTGTTAGCCTGTACTTCAGAGAAGTAGATACCAAACAGGAGAGGTCCCAGGATGGAACCCTGTGGTACTCCACTTGTCACTGCTTTGAGGCTAGATTTGAATTCTGCAACTTTTACAGTGTGGGTTCTGTTAGTGAGCCAGTTGGCAACCCATCTTGGGACGTAGGGATTTATACTTAGTTTAGTGAGTTTAGATATAATTCCAGAATGGGTGATGGTGCCGAAAGCCTTGGCGAGGTCAAGATAGGCTGTGTGAACCACCTTACCCTCATCTATGGCTTTGGTGACTCAAAGAAGTCGATTAGGTTCAGGAGGCATGATATGCCTTTCACAAACCCGAACTGGGTGGGATCCAGAGTTTGGAGGTTACCAATGTCTTTGTTTATGAGTTGCATGATGATACGTTCCATGGCCTTGCAGACCAGGCTCGTCAGGCTAATAGGTCTATAGTTCCTGGGATCAGTGGTGGCTCCCCCTTTGTAGAGTGGGATAACTGTTGCTGTGCGCCATTCAATGGGCCCAAAGCCTGATGCGAGGCTATTATTGAACATGGTGCTTAAGTGGGGAGCCAGTTTGTTCTGAAGTTCGTGTAAAATGCAACCTGAGATGTTTTCCGGTCCCATGGATGCTGTGTTTTTGGCTTTAGAGAGTGCAGCTTTTACCTGCGTAGTTATGATTACAGGGACTCTGCATTCTTCCTGTATAGATATGGGCCCTTTAGGGGGTGAGAGGGGGGTAAAGTTAGCACTGAACCTATCTGCCAGGATGTTGGCAATATCAGTTGGTTCTGTAATTTTCATGCCTTTGTGCTGTAACTCAGAGCAGATCTGGGTGTTGCCATTGAGATTCTTGACATAGCTATAGAATGCTTTGTGATTGTCCTTGGAATTAGTGGCGATTTTGTTTTCGTAGCTAGCTTTGGAGGATCTTATAAGGGATCTCAGCTTCTTACTGAGGCTGACCAGGGAGCTCCTCCACTCATGGGATTTTACTCTCTTTTGCAACAGTTTCTTCCTTCTGTTGTACAGTTTGTTTATGGCAGGGGACCACCAGATTGGCTTCCTTTTTTTGGAGGATAGGGTCTTGGTTCTGTTTGGGATAGCACGATCCATGCACTCGTGTAAGTGCTTAGAGTGCATTTGTGTAGGATTTAGCAGTTGGAACTGTATTGTCCATCTGCATGAGTGTCATGAAGTTCACCACTTCTGTTGTAAGAAGCATGAAGTTGGCTTTGGAGAAATTTTTTACTGTGGTTTCCTTAATGGGGGGGTGAGGGCGGGATGTGGATATCAAGGGTGATTAGCTTATGGTCGGATCGGACCAATGAGGAGTTGACTTCAGGTGTGGAACACCGGTCACTCATGTTGGTAATGACTAGATCTAGGATATTGTTGCCCCTGGTGGGGGTGTGGATAAGCTGATCCAGGGCATTGGAGTTTATGAATTCCAGAAAGCATTGAGCTAAGGAGTTGGTACATGAGTAGTTTTCCCAGTTAATGGTGGGGTAGTTGAAGTCACCCATTATTAGGGTGTTTGGTTGAACCCTAATATTTTCCAGTACATCAAGAAAAGAGGAGTGGGAATCCTGGGGCATGGTGGGGGATATGTAGCAAGCTACAATTTGGATTGCAGTTTTGCCCAGAGTTAGTTGCACTTGGATAACCTTGGATGCATTATGCTGAGCAACTAGCCTGGAGGTGTGGATATCCTTAATGAATATGGACACACCTCCGCCTTCGGTGTTTTGGTCCAGGTTACATGGCCGAAAAGTGTGGTATGAGTTATAACCTGGTAGTGCAGAGGTACTCTCTGGAGCCTTGAACCAGGTCTCAGTCACTGCACAGATATCTATGTTCTCCATTTTAAGGAGTGCCTCGAGTGAGTGCATTTTGAGATTTAGACTTGTAGCATTGAGTAGCATTACTCTCAGTTTTTGCTTGCCTGTTCCTGTTATGGTGGTGAATTTGTTATTTGAACCGTGCCTAAAAAAGGCACTATAGGGGCAGCCAGAGCCTTAGCCAGTATCTGGAATCCCAGGGGCGACAGGTACAGGCCATCTGTGGCATCCGCCTTCTCTTTCTAGTTTTTTTTTTTTTTCCACCGCGTTGGTAACGTGGTGGACATGCCCGAGCCATTGTTATTCATGTTTTGTTTTTGGAAGCAAGCTTAAGGTTGAGGGGTTTGATGAACATTTTTTTTGCCATATTAAAATTACATTGGATTTTCCTATATACTGGTGGAAACTGATGTTAATTGAGATAGTAGTATCCTTTGTATTGCTGTAAGGCAGTATAATTCTACATGTGCTCACTGTGGGTAGATTATAGTGCCCCTTAACCACTCATTACCTACTGTCAATCCATGACTGACACACACAGCTGTTCCCTGCTTTGTTGCCTGTTACCTGAAACATTGGTTTTACTGAGCCCCAAGAAAATGTCTTGACTAAAGAAGTTTTTAAGCTCTAGATGAGTTTAACCATTTTCTGTGGTGAAATATGTAGAAATTGCAGTTTGGGCATGAGAAGAGTTTTTGGTTTGGTGTGGTACACATCACATATCCATTGTTTCTTTAAATTGTGCAAAGACCATATCCATATTGGGAGTCTTGTCTTGTCAAAATCTTTCCTTCTGGAAAAAACACTCTTCCCTTTGCTTGTCCATGTCAGATTTTGGGCCTTTGTTTTTCTTCCTTACTTCCTTAGCCAGGCTTCTTAGGAAAACAAAAATAGTTTACCAGTATGCTGCTGACTATTTCAAATAATGTACTTTTTGGGTTGGTCTTAACACAACTTTACTTTTGATTGTACCATTTTAATGCTGTCTATATTTACAGATTAATTTTTTTACTGCTACTTAGCTGTTAACTTTTTTATATATAAAACTCGTTTAGTTATCTTTATAGTTTTTTTTATTTACGTGCTTACAACAGAGGGTATACTTGCATATCTTAGCAAGTCATATGGAAAGGCCGACAAACAGGATTGACAACCTCTCTGTCTTTCTCTTGAGGCACTTCCATATTTCCATATTTCCAATTCATTATTTCCAGGCTCCAGTGTTTGACTTGGACCAGGCTAAGCAGAATTTCAAGAGCCACAAGAGACCCCAGGATCTCTCGCCCTATAAGCCTGACTAGCTTGGTCTGCAAGGCTATGGAGCGCATCATCTTGGAACTCTTTAACAGAGATATTGGGAACCTCCAAACACTGGACCCTACCCAGTTTGGCTTTGTTAAGGGCAGATCATGCCTCCTAAACCTGGTGGACTTCTTTGAGACAGTTACCAAGGCTATATATGAGGAAAAGGTGGTACACACAGCCTACCTAGACCTTGCAAAGGCATTTGACACCATTCCCCATTCTGGTATTATAGACAGGTTCACCAGCCTGAACATAAACCCCTACGTCACAAGATGGGTTGCCAACTGGCTCGCGGACAGAACCCACATGGTGAGAGTTGTGGGAGTTAGGTCCGACTCTAAACCGGTTACAAGTGGCATTCCCCAGGGCTCAGTCCTAGGACCCGCCCTGTTCAGCATATACTTCTCAGAGGTACAGGCAAGCACAGGAGGACTATGGCTGACCAAGTTCGCAAATGCCTGAAAACTAGGGGCTATAATTCACTCTCCAGCTGACACAGACATCCTCCAAAAGGGTCTCACTGAGATAGATACCTGGTGTCAAAATTATGGCCTCAAGCTAAATGCCAAAAAGTGCATTGTCATCCCCTTTGGAAAAAACAAAGTACCCACAAACTACCACATAGGTGGTAGTCCCCTAAATACGGAAGACGTAATAAGGGATCTGGGGACCCAAGTAGATAGTAATCTCTCCTTTGATAATCACATTGCCAAAGTGGTTAGAAAATCCTTTGTGGCCCACCTAATCACAAAAGAGTTCGCATCCAGATCAAAAGAGGTCATTGTGCCCCTCTACTCATCACTCATCAGACCCATCATAGAGTACAACACCCCATTTGGGGTGTACCTTAAAAGACACCTGCAACAGCTGGAAAGACCACAGAAGTACCTCACCAAGCGGATCACTGGCCTCAAACAGATGCCCTATGCAGCTCAACTGAAGAAACTCCAGCTGTACTCAGTTGCATACCGCCTATTCAGAGGTGATCTCTGCCTGACATACAAGGCCATGTACAACCCAGAATTGATGGACATGCTCCACCTAAAGAAAACCATATCCCCTCGAGCCACACGCTAAATAGGACATGCTGGAGGGATAGAGTCCTGTCCCAGATTCCTCCCATGCTTTGGAACAAGATTCCAATCTACATTAGGCAGAGCTCCTTGCTAACACTCTTCAAGAGAAACCTTGATGAGTGGATGGGAAGCAGAAAGTTTACCCCAGGGGTCACTTCAGTGGTTCTGCTGGACAGAGGCACAGGGAACTAATCTAAGGGGGTGGTGAAAGCCAACACATTCTGGCTAGGTTTATAAATGCCTTTGGGCAGATAGCCTAGTACCTACCTATGAACCTATAAGTTACATCAAATAAAAAGAACAAGTGAGAGGAAGCTATGCACTGTGCCAGCATTAGAAAACTTATATGACTAATATGGGGATTAACATTTAGAGTACTGAGCAGAAGACACTTTCTAGTTTGCAGGCATAAAATGCAAAAAGTAAAATATAGAGGTCTCATCATGTAATCAAAATATTTAATATGATTAGTATTATCATTATATGATTTATTCCTTATTCTTGAAGCAATTGCATTTGAATAATGCAGGTAGAATCTTGAATTCTGAATTAGGACTATGGAAGTATTTCTTATTACAGATTCAATAGGAGTTGATTCAGTTAGCCACTGTAAGCATGAGTAACAGCATCCAGAGAGTGAGGGCTCCTTGATTATGTAATCACAAAAGAGTTATTCAGATCAAAGAGTAGTCATTGTGCCCCTCTACTCATCACTCATCAAGGACTCCATCGCAGAGTACAACACCCCCATTTGGGGTGTACCTTAAAAGACACCTGCAGCTGGAAAGACCACAGAAGTACCCTCCTGGCGGATCACTGGCCTCAAACAGATGCCTATGCAGCTCAACTGAAGAAAACTCCAGCTGTACTCAGTTGCATACCGCCTATTCAGAGGTGATCTCTGCCTGACATACAAGGTGCCGCTGTACAACCCAGAATTGATGGACATGCTCCACCTAAAAGAAAACCATATCCCCTCTGAGCCCTTCAAATACAGGACATGCTGGAGGATAGAGTCCTGTCCCAGATTCCTCCCATGCTTTGGAACAAGATTCCAATCTACATTAGGCAGAGCTCCTTGCTAACAACCTCTTCAAGAAGGAAACCTTGATGAGTGGATGGGGAAAGCAAGAAAGTTTACCCAGGGGTCACTTCAGTGGTTCTGCTGGACAGAGGCACAGAGACTAATCTAAAGGGGGGTGGTGAAAGCCAACACATTCTGGCTAGGTTTATAAATGCCTTTGGGCAGATGGCCTAGTGCATCTACCTATGAACCTATAAGTTACATCAAATAAAGAACAAGTGAGAGGAAGCTATGCACTGTGCCAGCATTAGAAAACTTATATGACTAATATGGGGATTAACATTTAGAGTACTGAGCAGAAGACACTTTCTAGTTTGCAGGCATAAAATGCAAAAAGTAAAATATAGAGGTCTCATCATGTAATCAAAATATTTAATATGATTAGTATTATCATTATATGATTTATTCCTTATTCTTGAAGCAATTGCATTTGAATAATGCAGGTAGAATCTTGAATTCTGAATTAGGACTATAGTTATTTCTTATTACAGATTCAATAGGAGTTGATTCAGTTAGCCACTGTAAGCATGAGTAACAGCATCCAGAGAGTGAGGGCTCCTTGATTATGTGATCTGAGTGAATGGTAGGGGCAGCAACATTTACAATTACATAACTTAGAAATTAAGAAGGCAAGGAGGTAGGTGGATATGCCATTAAACATTAGCCAGTTGACTTGTAAAAGTTAAAAACCGTAAAGTGGTACAATTACATCATCCATTCCATGGAAGAACTTTTAAACATTTAAAGATACAGCACTTGCTATAGCTCAAACAGTGTGTACAGTCAAACAGCATTCCTTTCCTAATAGTAGCAACTAGATTTTTGAATATAAGTTAAAACAGCTAAAAACTTAAGTTCAGACAATGTATACACACACACACACACACACAAACACACACACACATATATATATATATATATATATATATATATATTTATAAATCATTGAGAAGGTGTACAATGGTCTTCTCTGAATAAGTTCATTTATTAAATATACAATTGTTACTGTTATATGGATATGTACCACTCTTCTGGGTGGTGTGTAAGTCATATTTGTATGATCTGCATAAGGGTAAATGTTTGGCATAAGGTTAAATAAACTAAATTTCTCATGTTACAGCAAACATAAGTAAAAACACCTTTTCATGATGGGAAATTCATTAAGATAGAAATTATTTTCATTGTAAAGGTGTACAAAGATTTTCTTTGAATAAATACATTTACAAAACATACACTTATTACATAGGTATGTACCATTCCTCTGGGTGGTGTGTCTATCATGTTTATATATATATATATATATATATATATATATATATATATATATATATATATCTACATATATATATATATATATATATATATATATATATATATATATATATGTATATATATATGTTCATAGGTAGGTACTGGGCTATTGACCCAAGGCCTCACAGTAAGCCTAGCCAACAAGGTTCCATGGCTTAAGCCACCCACCGAAAGTTATTTTCCTGTGCCACTGTCGAGCAGAGACAACGAAGTGATCCCCGGGTGTATTTCCTATTTTCCATCCACTCATCAAGATTTTTCTTAAAGAGTGCTAATGAACTTTGCCTTAACATAGATGGGTAGCTTGTTCCAGAGTATAGGAAGTCTGTTGTACAGTTTGTTTATGGCAGGGGACCACCAGATTGGCTTCCTTTTTTGGAGGATAGGGTCTTAGTTCTGTTGGGGATAGCATGATCCATGCACTCTGGTAAGTGCTATAGAGTGCATTTGTAGGATTTAGCAGTTGGAACTGTATTGTCCATCTGCATGAGTGTCATGAAGTTCACCACTTCTGTTGTAAGAAGCATGAAGTTGGCTTTGGAGAAATTTTTTACTGTGGTTTCCTTAATGGGGGGGTAGGTGGGGATGTGGATATCAAGGGTCATTAGCTTATGGTCGGATCGGACCAATGAGGAGTTGACTTCAGGTGTGGAACACCGGTCACTCATGTTGGTAATGACTAGATCTAGGATATTGCTGCCCCTGGTGGGGTGTGATAAGCTGATCCAGGGCATTGGAGTTTATGAATTCCAGAAAGCATTGAGCTAAGGAGTTGGTACATGAGTAGTTTTCCCAGTTAATGGTGGGGTAGTTGAAGTCACCCATTATTAGGGTGTTTGGTTGAACCCTAATATTTTCCAGTACATCAAGAAAAGAGGAGTGGGAATCCTGGGGCATGGTGGGGGATATGTAGCAAGCTACAATTTGGATTGCAGTTTTGCCCAGAGTTAGTTGCACTTGGATAACCTTGGATGCATTATGCTGAGCAACTAGCCTGGAGGTGTGGATATCCTTAATGAATATGGACACACCTCCGCCTTCGGTGTTTTGGTCCAGGTTACATGGCCGAAAAGTGTGGTATGAGTTATAACCTGGTAGTGCAGAGGTGCTCTCTGGAGCCTTGAACCAGGTCTCAGTCACTGCACAGATATCTATGTTCTCCATTTTAAGGAGTGCCTCGAGTGAGTGCATTTTGAGATTTAGACTTGTAGCATTGAGTAGCATTACTCTCAGTTTTTGCTTGCCTGTTCCTGTTATGGTGGTGAATTTGTTATTTGAACCGTGCCTAAAAAAGGCACTATAGGGGCAGCCAGAGCCTTAGCCAGTATCTGGAATCCCAGGGGCGACAGGTACAGGCCATCTGTGGCATCCGCCTTCTCTTTCTAGTTTTTTTTTTTTTTCCACCGCGTTGGTAACGTGGTGGACATGCCCGAGCCATTGTTATTCATGTTTTGTTTTTGGAAGCAAGCTTAAGGTTGAGGGGTTTGATGAACATTTTTTTTGCCATATTAAAATTACATTGGATTTTCCTATATACTGGTGGAAACTGATGTTAATTGAGATAGTAGTATCCTTTGTATTGCTGTAAGGCAGTATAATTCTACATGTGCTCACTGTGGGTAGATTATAGTGCCCCTTAACCACTCATTACCTACTGTCAATCCATGACTGACACACACAGCTGTTCCCTGCTTTGTTGCCTGTTACCTGAAACATTGGTTTTACTGACCCCCCCCCCCCAAGAAAATGTCCTGACTAAAGAAGTTTTTTAAGCTCTAGATGAGTTTAACCATTTTCTGTGGTGAAATATGTAGAAAATTGCAGTTTGGGCATGAGAAGAGTTTTTGGTTTGGTGTGGTACACATCACATATCCATTGTTTCTTTAAATTGTGCAAAGACCATATCCATATTGGGAGTCTTGTCTTGTCAAAATCTTTCCTTCTGGAAAAAACACTCTTCCCTTTGCTTGTCCATGTCAGATTTTGGGCCTTTGTTTTTCTTCCTTACTTCCTTAGCCAGGCTTCTTAGGAAAACAAAAATAGTTTACCAGTATGCTGCTGACTATTTCAAATAATGTACTTTTTGGGTTGGTCTTAACACAACTTTACTTTTGATTGTACCATTTTAATGCTGTCTATATTTACAGATTCATTTTTTTACTGCTACTTAGCTGTTAACTTTTTATATATAAAACTCGTTTAGTTATCTTTATAGTTTTTTTTATTTACGTGCTTACAACAGAGGGTATACTTGCATATCTTAGCAAGTCATATGGAAAGGCCGACAAACAGGATTGACAACCTCTCTGTCTTTCTCTTGAGGCACTTCCATATTTCCATATTTCCAATTCATTATTTCCAGGCTCCAGTGTTTGACTTGGACCAGGCTAAGCAGAATTTCAAGAGCCACAAGAGACCCCAGGATCTCTTGCCCTATAAGCCTGACTAGCTTGGTCTGCAAGGCTATGGAGCGCATCATCTTGGAACTCTTTAACAGAGATATTGGGAACCTCCAAACACTGGACCCTACCCAGTTTGGCTTTGTTAAGGGCAGATCATGCTTCCTAAACCTGGTGGACTTCTTTGAGACAGTTACCAAGGCTATATATGAACCCTGTGGTACTCCACTTGTCACTGCTTTGAGGTCAGATTTGGAGTCTGCAACTTTTACAGTGTGGGTTCTGACAGTGAGCCAGTTGGTAACCCATCTTGTGATGTAGGGATTTATACCTAGTTTAGTGAGTTTAGCTATAATTCCAGAATGTGGGATGGTGTCAAAAGCCTTGGCGAGGTCAAGATAGGCTGTGTGAACCACCTTACCCTCATCCATGGCTTTGGTGACTGCTTCAAAGAAGTCAATCAGGTTCAGGAGGCATGATCTGCCTTTCACAAACCTGAACTGGGTGGGATCCAGAGTTTGGAGGTTACCAGTGTCTTTGTTTATGAGTTGCATGATGATACGTTCCATGGCCTTGCAGACCAGGCTCATCAGGCTAATAGGTCGATAGTTCCCAGGATCAGTGGTGGCTCCCCCTTTGTGGAGTGGGATAACTGTTGCTGTGTGCCATTCAGTGGGCACAAAGCCTGATGCAAGGCTATTACTGAACATGGGGCTTAAGTGGGGAGCCAGTTCGTTCTGAAGTTCATGTAAAAATGCAGCCGGGGATGTTGTCTGGTCCCATGGATGCTGTGTTTTTGGCTTTAGAGAGTGCAGATTTTACCTGTGTAGTTGTGATTACAGGGACTCTGCATTCTTCCTGTATAGATATGGGCCCTTTAGGGGGTGAGAGGGGGAGTAAAGTTAGCACTGAACCTATCTGCCAGGATGTTGGCAATATCAGTTGGTTCTGTAATTTTCATGCCTTTGTGTTGTAACTCATACATATATATATATATATCCTCTAATACATTAAAAAATCACATGAAGAACAGCAAATTTAAATGTGTGCTCTTTACCTCTACACATTTACATGTAGCATTAGTTTTTACCTTTCTCCTAATATGAGGGGAGGGGGGGGTAGTCACCAATTTCTTCCTTTAACTTCCAGTTAGTTTTGCTTACATAGTAGGCCTTGTATGTTTGGCAAGAGGCTAAATACATAAAATTCCGCATATTGCAGTCAGCATGAGTTCTAAGATGGAAGGTTTTTCCATTGAGAGTGTGTAAAAAGGTCTTCTCTAAATAAATACATTTAGAAAAAATGCAATTGTTATATGGATGTGTACCACTCTTCTGGTTGGTGTGTCTGTCATGTTTATATATATTCTGTTCTTTATAGCCTTTCTTTTGCTTCAGATTCTGTGCTGTTCTATAGCTAAAACTGGGTTTAAAATCAGGAAACATTCATCTTGGAAACAGGTAGGCTATCAAGAATATACCAATTGTTCTTAATAATGTTCTGAATCAAATATGTATGTCAGTTGTAAGTAAAGGTATACCTGCGTTTCTTCATATTTCTATCGGATCTACAGTTAGTAATATTATCTAAATTTTTATCTAAACTTTTGCTATCATTACTTTGGTTTATATCTGAACCTCCATAATTGGGGGACTATATTACTACTACTATATTCAAACAGGAGTATATGTTTGGTTCAGGAAAAAAAATAAGCCTAGACAGACCACTGTGAGTTTCAAATATTGTTTGTTTCTGTTTCTGTTCTTTTAGCATATTCTGCTCTGGCTTGGAAATCATGAATGACATTGTCTAATTGTTCATTCAATGTGCCATCATTTGTGTTTAGCCTAGCATGCCTTAACATCTGGTGTTTGGGAATATTAGAGAACATAAAAGATGGATGCATGCTATTTCTATGTAGATAGCTGTTCGTCTTAACTTGCTTTTTTATACAGTCGTATCAATACTGCCAGTCAGCATTTTTATTAATTTAATATCCAAAAATTCTATTTATGACAAAAATTTAAATTTCTTAAATTTGTAATATATTCAACAAATGAATCAAATTCAAACTTTCTGCCATTCCAGATGATAAAGGTATCATCCACAAAGTGCTTGTCATTCAGCTCTCATTAAAATATTGTGTCCAAACATATTTTGGTAGAGAAGGCATGTTCTTTTTCACACATTGCCAAGACTATATTTGCATATGTATTTGCAATGAGGGTACCAATAACTGCTCTGCATTTCTGTAAATAATATTCCTTTTTATATATAAATACATTACTGTTTAGTACCAGATCCAACAATGTGCATAAGGTATTAATTTCTAAACTACTCTTATTTGTAAGTTTACTTATAAATAATCTTAAAAAAATCAAGCCCTGTAACATTCAGTATCGTGGTAAAAATGTTTCAACATCTACTTTTACAGACATATATGAAAAAATAGTGTTGGCTGGACCAATTCCAAAGGTGTTTCAAGATTCATGATGTCTTTTATGTAGCTATGTGATTCAAGATGGGATCACCTCAAATTTTCTTCTAATTATTTAAAAATGGGTGCAGTAATTCAACCTCTCTCAAATACTATAGGTCTTATTGGTGATTGTTCTAGTGACTTGTGGGTTTTAGGTAAGCCATAATACATAGGTATAGTAGGATGAGGTATATGAAAATAGATCAATAACTCTGTTGTCAAATAGCCATCTACAAACATTTCATACACATGGCTGTTCACTTTCATAATAGTGTCATTTACTTTCAACTTATCTATTTTAATAACATGTGCCAGAATCACTTAATGTATGTAAAATAGTATCATCGTATCTACTTTTGTCCACTATGACAACACCTTTGTCGGCATATTTAATAACTATTTTGTCATTACTCATTAATGAATCCAGTGCTGCTTGATCACCAGCTTTTTAAATTTTAATAATGAACTATATCCTGATTCTGAAACAAATCAGAGATGTCCATTTCATATGCTTGCTGAAAAATGTTCACTACATTATTATTATTAGGAATAAATGTATTTAACTTTTTACATTCATGTGAAATAAAATTATTTTGAGGAAATAACATTTTCAAGTTCAATGTCCTGGTGAATAACTGCAAATCAGTTAATGAGTGAATTAGTTCAATATTTGAAGCCAGTACAAAAGCCATGCCCTTGTTCAGAAAAGATAGTTCTGAATCTATTAGGCCACGAGAAGAGAGATTGTGCACAATGTTTTCTATCTCGCTAAATGGCTTGAGTGACTGCATGTTGTCGGGAATTTGTTTCTTGCCCCTCCTGTCTTTTTCATTTGTCTGCTGCTGTAGAGACCCCATTTAGTGGTTGCCTCACATCTGGAGGGGCATCCTTCAACAGTGATAGAAAATCTACTAAATCTAAGACCAAAACAATATCCAGATCAACAGCTGCAATTATGTTAGCCATAATGTACACATGAATATCAGTAGTGGCAGTAGAAACAGTACTCTCAGTCTGTTCCATTCACAGCCCTGTATCATCTATATTTGACCACAAAAGCATATGTCCATTTTTAAAATCATAAATGTCTCTCTGGTATTTCCTTTCCTTAGTCAATATTAAATGCTGCTTGAAAGAGTATTGTGTCATGGTTACCTACTGTGTTTGTGCATAAGCTGTAGTTGTTTTAGACATTTATTTGAAAATATGTCAAAAAATGCCACAAAAAATGTGATGTTAGCTTATTCACAAATACATTCAGCTCTCTTATAAGTGCATGCATGTGAACTACCCTCCACACACACACCTGATTATTGGGAAAACTACACCAAATGTAAGTGCAGGCCAAACATAGCAAGTGATCTGCTTACAAGCAGGAAAAGTGGCAGGAGCCATGTAACTAACTTGTTGGGCTTTTCAGTTAATTCCATTTGTAAGGAGTACAGTACCCTCATATCTACTACCACAGCTCACAGCTTTAAAAATTCTAGATGCAGGGGGTTAAGGGGAATGATAATCACCCCCTATAAACAGAATCAACCTAAATGCCTGTTCAGTTAGCTATGTGGCTTGTGTAATTTGACTGCATGATTACCAGGAAACTGCCCCATATCCAGCCTCCAGAGTTGTTAAAATATTGTGAAGGCTGTCAAAAGTATGCTGCTGTTGTAACATTCTGACAGCTATTAAGGAAAGCCAGCAAGGTCTTGTGTTCTCCATAACCCTTACCCTGTTCTCCATAACACTAACACTGCTCCTGCCAAACTACATTAATGACTGTTTCACTATGATTTAATGACATTGTGGGGCAGCTACTTTTATCCAAAAAACTCCCTCTGCATGGATCAATTAATGACACTTTGTTTGCTGCATACACCTTAGATGTCTGATTGCCATTAAAAAAAGACAGCCACTGCAATATTTTACAACTTGTTTCACACAAATGCACACTAACCTTAGAAAGCCAAATTGATGATTGTCTAACCTGATCAAATAACAACAGTGGTCAGTCATTTCACCCAAAGACTGCCTCCATACCCAACAGCTATATCCACTTTAGTGACATGTATATCTCAGATATCTAATTGTGATCAAATAAAAAAATGGCCATAGTACTGTACTTCATCTTTTTTCATGCACATTAGCTCTGACAAGCCTAGCACTACCTAGAAGTAGACATAAATTAACACCTTCCTTATATACACAGGTCATTGTGCTCTAATTGTTCCTTTTCCTTAGAAGTCTGTGGGTTAATGAGCTTGGTCTTTGGGATCACTGGGTAGAACAGATGATCATGTGTATGCCAGGCAACTCTGCTTAAAGGCAAGAAATATCTTCTCTGAGCCCAGATGAACCTACACTGCATCTTCCAATGAGTCTTCTAAAAATCACTGTTCCGCAGCCAGTGCATTGCACTAGATATGGTAGCAGAACAAGGAAAATAGTGTAAGAGTGTTAGGATTAAAGAGACAAAACATTATCTACTGCAAGTATCTGGATTAAGTATCAATATCCAATAAATACTGAACTAGTTAAAAAAGATTTTGAGGTACCACTGTTAGGAAATTTGAGCATATACTGTGTGGAATACGACACCGACCTATTTATATAAAAGTCCTAAAAGAATGTTGTAAACTGAAGGCTGTCCAAGCAATTTTACCACATGCAGTCCCTCTGTGAATATTAAGAAAGGTGGAAGGTATTGCCAGTTGTTTTGCTCAATGAAACACTCATATATAAATGGTTGCTGAGAGCAGGAAGAAAACATAGCCAAACTGGAAGCAAAGCTCTCTCCACCCAAGATCGTGCTAGACAGTCAAGAGGAGAAGGTCGACACCTGCACTACACCTCAAGCAACACATAGCCCTTCTAAACCCACACCACCATCCACACATAGCAACACTAAATCCACATATGCGGAGGCCCTTAACTGTAACCTGCCTAAGGAACAAGGACCTCCGAAGCTGAAACGCAAACAAACACCAATCACAACCAAAGTGTCACATAGCTCACAACACCAGTGCGCCACCCAGCAACAGTCCCCAAGGCAAGACAACGTACCTAACATTTTAGTCATAGCTGACTCTATAGTCAGGCACACTGATGTCCCACTCACCAGGCTGAACAAGGAGAAAATTACAGTCAGCTGCCTGTCGGGTGCCAGGATCTGCCACATAACACATGCACTCAAGTCACTCCACAACAAGTAGAAAATATCAAGTAAAGAATCAGATCCACGTAGGGTAAATGCTCCTAGTAAAAAGCAAAGTAAAATAACACCAAAAACAGTAACCAGGAGCAAAGCAATGAAGGGTCGATACACTTCTGTTTCAAGTCGCATAAATCCAGAAATAGCCAAACTCAGTCCATAGTTCTCCAAGTAAAATCAATTTATTTGCGTGCACATAAAACAACGATGGTTAGCGCTTTCGCTTACAGCTTCATCAGACCAATTACATATTCTCCTTGAAGTGTTTAAATATAGCAGAGGGCGGGAACCAACATTTAAAATTAGGAAATTTAAAGACATATTCCAAAATTTTTTCAAAAGACTTATGACCTTAAAAGTTTAAAACATTAAAAACATACATAACAATATTCTACAGAACAATCCATAACATGATTGTATAAATATATTTCAAAAATCATGTGTGTCACCCTGTAGCATAGGTACAAAAACATATAAAAGACATTTAAAAAACACATCAGTTCACTAAGAACTTTCACTAAACTAAGCAACAAAACATCTGATTTCCTACCATATAAACTAAGTAAAGGAAAGCACATTCAGGATCACTCATAACATATAAATGCCAACGACTGAGGGGAAGAAGCAACCGTTTCCAAGACAACCTGTATATAGGTGACATATTCCTCAGCATCAGACTTACAAAAAGTTTCGTTAAAATGCACACATATATTTAGAGATCAGAATCAAAACAAAATAAAGCTATCAACCATAAGTAGAAAATATGACTCTGTCATTGTCCATGATGGAGTGAATGACTTGAGACATACCTCCCTGGACTACATGAAAAGAGACATGGAAGAGCTCTCGGATCATGTGGCCCATGCAGGTATGACCCTAGCCCTGAATAGCAACCTGCCTTCATACAGAATGATACCACAATTTAAGGAAAAAATGATTGACTTCAACAATTGACTTAGCTTCTGGTGTCATTCAAAGGGGATCTAGTATCTATCTGCCTGGGATGACATGATCAACAGACCATGATGCTTTTCCAGAGATGATCTGCACCTGTCATCCCTGGGATTCAGGTTACTGGCTAAGACTCTTGCCACCCCTATAGTGCCTTTTTTAGGCAAAGTTCAAAGTACAAAACCACCACAGTAACAGGTACAAGCATGCAATATCTGAAGGTAATGCTACTCAAGTCTAAACCTCAAAATGCACTCCCTCAAGGCACTCCTAAAAATGGAGAACATCGATATCTGTGCCGTAACTGAGACCTGGTTCAAGGCTCCAGAGAGCACCCCTGCAATACCAGGCTACAACTCTTACCACGCTTTTTGGCCACCAAACTAGGAGTGAAATACTAAAGGTGGAGGAGTGTCCATACTCATCAGGGATATTCACACCTCCAGGCTAGCTGCCAAACACAATGCATCTGAAATTCTCCAGGTGCAACTAACACTAGGTAAGACTGCAATCCAAATTGTAGCTTGCTACAGATTCCCCACCATGCCCCAAGATTCTCACTACACCTTTCTAAACATACTGGAAAATATTAAGATACAACCAAACACCTTAATACTGGGTGATTTCAACTACCCTGCCATTAACTGGGAAAACTAATCGTGTGCCAACACCTTTGCCCAACGGTTCTTGGAATTCATAAAATCCAATGCCCAGGATCAACTAATCCATAGTCCCACCAGGGGCTCTAATATCCTAGACCTGGTCATTATCAACATGGGAAAGCGATACTCCACACCTGTGGTCACCCCCTCATTGGTCAGGTCAGACCATAAGCTAATCACCCTTAACATCCACATCCCACCCCCACCCCCCTAGTAAGGAAACCTCCATAAAAAACTTCTCCAAAGCCAGTTTCATGCTACTCAAGTCAGAAGTGACAAACTTCATCATACCCATGCAGACGGGAACTGAAAGTTTCACTGCTGAGTCCTACACTAAGGCACTATATGAGCACATCCACTCATGCAGGAATCGTGCCATCCCAAATAGAAGCAAGATGCTCTCCTCCAAAAAAGGAAGCCAATCTGGTGGTCCCCTGCCATCAACAAACTTTAAAACAAAAGGAAGAAACTGTTGCAGAAAAGAAGAAAATCCCAGGATGCAAAAAACTCCCTTACCAGCCTCAGTAAGAAGCTGAGATCCCTCATAAAATCCTCTAAAGCTAGTTACGAAAATAAAATTGCCAAAGATTCCAAAGACAACCACAAGGCATTCTATAACTATGTCAAGAATCTAAATGGCAATGCTCGATTTGCTCTGAGCTACAACAGAATGGCATTAAATATATGCCACTATCCTGGCAGATCGATTCAGTGCCAACGTCACCCCCCACTCACCCCCTAAATGGCCCACCTCAGTACTGGAAGATTGCTAAATTCCAGTAATAACAGCCACACAGGTAAAAATCACACTCTCCAAAGCTAAGAATACAGCATCCATGGGACCAGATGACATCCCGGGCTGTGTACTACATGAATTACAAAATGAACTGGCACCTCACCTAAGTGTCATGTTTAATCATACCCTCACCTCAGGCTTTGTGCCCAGTGAGTGGCACACACCTACAGTTATTCCACTCCACAAGGGTGGATCCAACTTGGATCCTGGGAATTACTGCCCCATCAGTCTGACAAGCCTGATCTGCAAGGCCATGAAACGTATTATCATGGAACTTATAAACAAAGACATTGGCAACCTTCAAACACTGGACCCCACCCAGTTTGGATTCGTGAAGGGCCAATCTTGTCTCCTGAACCTGATTGACTTCTTCAAATCACTCTCCAGAGCTGTGGACGAGGGTAAGGTGGTCCACATAGCCTATCTGGACTTTGCCAAGGCTTTTGACATGATCCCTCACTCTGGAATCATAGATAAACTTACTAAGGTGGACATTAATCCCTACGTCACTCGATGGGTTGTCAACTGGCTTACTGACAGAACCCACACTGTAAAAGTAGCTGACTCCCAATCCAGCTCCAGACAAGTGACAAGTGAAGTACCTCAGAGTTCAGTCCTGGGACCTCTCTTGTTTAGCATCTAGTTCTCTAAACTACAGGCCAACACTAAGGGACTGGCTAACAAAGTTCGCAGATGACTGCTAACTGGGAGCCATTATTGAATCCCCATATGATGTGGATACTCTACAAAAGGGCCTTACAGAAACAGGTGCTTGGTGCCAGAGCCATGGGCTCAAGCTTAATGCCAAGAAATGTATAGTTATCCCCTTTGGGAAAAAACATGTACACATGAATTACCACATAGGTGGCAGTACACTAAACACCGAAAGTGTGATAAGAAACTTAGGGACACAGGTGGACAGTGGTCTCACCTTCAATAAGCACATTGACAGAACAGTCAGGAAATCCTTCTATGTGGCACACCTCATCACTGTACTCATCCCTCATTAGACCCATTATAGAATACAACGCCCCATTTGGTATGTACCTCTCAAGACATCTGCAACAACTGGAAAGGCCGCAGAAATACCTCACTAAAAGAATCACTGGCCTAAAGCAGATGCCCTGTGCTGACCACCTTAAAAAACTCCAGCTATACTCTGTCACATATTGTCTACTCTGAGGCAATCTCTGCTTAACATACAAGGCCACATCAAACCCAGAGCTGTTGGACATGCTACACTTAAAGAAATCCCAATCCCTCAGAGCCACAAGCTCCAGGGATCTACACCTTGTCATCACAATAAACAAAACATGCTGGAGGGATAGGTTCCTGACCCAGAAAACTCCCCAGACTCTGGAATAGACTGCCAATACATGTCAAGCAGAGTACCTCTTTGGCCCTCTTCAAAAGAAACCTTGATGACTGGATGGGAGAAAGGAAACTCACCCTGGGGATCATGTCAGTCGCCCTGCTAGACGGGTCCAGGGAAGTAAATATTGCAGGAAGATATAGACAGGGAATTGTTATGGCTAGGCTTGTATAGGCCCTAGGGCCGATAGCCTAGTACCAACCTATGAACCTATGAACCTATTGTATGTTTTCCATGGATCATGAAAGATTTCAAGAATTTAGAACTTATTAATCTTGAAGCAGCAACATTTCCCCAAGACTGATATAGACTTTAGAATTTAGTGATAAAAGCAAAAGGTCTTTGCCTGATGGATTTCCAAAATCCAAAGTGAAGGAACTTTTAATATATGAAAATCTTGCAAAACTGACAACATTTTTGGAAGCTCCAGGCAAACCATTTGGTGAGTGTGGTCAGTCAAATCCAGTAAGTCAAGAGAAACTCAATCAGTTGATACTGCAATATTGTTAAACACTATGAAAAAAAGCTTTGAACTTTTAAACATTGTATTGGATCAATACATATTACAAACTTTGCTTATGCAAAGCTACCATTGCTAAAAGATTCAGAATTGAAAGGATGCCAGTTAGTAAACAGGATAATGCTCCTCCATTTTATAAAGAATGAACAACTCTTAAAGATAAGGCAAGTAAAGACTTGATGAGTGTTCTTATAAAATATAATGACAATGAACCCTAATTCTCATCTAAGCTATATTTGTTAGAAATTCAGTGCAGTGAAGGACAATGCCTTTGATACCATTTTTTTTCTAGAGTTGACTTCAATGAGAAAATAGGTAAACACCATAAGCTAAAAAAACATATTCATGGTAAAAAATATCACAGGAAGTAAGAGCAGTACACAAACACCAGGATCAACCAAGTCTGGTCAGGGCAGAATGGGCCACCATTTACAGAGACAGCCATCTTCCTCAAACTGGCATTCTGTTTAGAAAAAAAAAACACACCTGTCTGGGTTTCATCCTTATTACTGGCAGAGCTGGATGCCTCAAGCAAGTCTATGATGGTAGAATATCCAGTCCATGATTGAGGAAGTGATAACAATGAAGAGGAATTGGCAAGGCAGAGGTTATGAGTACAATCAAGGTGTACAGTACCAGTATTAGAAGTATATAATAGTTTTAATTTTAGTTTTCACAAGGTTGCAGAAGCCAAAACATTGCTCTTAGCAAAAGATATAATGTTTATGACCCTTAAGACAGTTGATCTGGCAAACTTTGTTAGCAATAGCAATTTGAAAATATGTTTCTGATAAGAGTAATATTAAAACATAAAATGTCTACCCCACTGCGGAAGCCAAAGACTTTGCCCCCTCCCCCCCCCCGGAAAAAAAAAAACACACTCCATTCTGCATATGCAGTGCACAGTTTTCAGAATTTATGTGAGATAGATTTAAAATATTATTTAGTATTAATGCAATGACTGAAAAAAATGCATTCCATTTTAACAAATGAAGAAAAGTACACTTTACAACAGTTAATGACTAAGACTATCATTATGGTTATGTTAGAAAACAAAAGTGAAGTCCTTATAGTTATGGATCAACAAAAATATGAAGAAAATATTAAAAATGTTGAATGATTTTCAGTTGTTATAGAAATATTAGTAGAGTTAAAGTGATACAAAGTTTTACAGGCATCAGTTTGTTGTCAGAACTGATGACAGAAGGATTGCTAACAACAGAGAGTTTTGAATTTCCTACTGTCTTCAGGATACTTAGTGGCTGGTAATATACCACATCTGTTAAGACTTTTATGATTTTCTGAATAACATAAGAGACCTGTGCATTAATGAAAACATGATATTGGTCAGTTTAGATATTGTATCTCTGTACATGGTGATTCCAGCAGATCTAGGTGCAAACATGCTTAGAAGATTTTTAGATCATGCAGTCAGCAGTTAACCTTAATGGAGACTTGGTCTGCACCTTATTAGAGGTCATTTATGAAAACATTTTTATTTTATATAGTAATGATGTTTTTAACAAAAAAGTGGAGTTGCAATGGGTGTAGTAATGGCAGTCACATATGTTAATTTAGTCATGGCTTCCTCTGAAAACAACAAAGGTTTCATAACCATTTTTGCCAAACATTTATCATTTTATAGTTTCATAGTTTCATAGTATAGTACTAGGCTATCTGCCCTGGGGCATTTTTAAGCCTAGCCATAGTGATGTGGCTTTTGCCACCCCATGAAATGGTACAAAAATGTACAGAATAAATCTAGAATACTGTGCCTCTGTCTAGTAGTGACACAATGAAGGTCCCCTTATATAATAGAATTAGTTTACTGTTGGATATCTTATTGATATATTTCTAGTATGGTATTCAATGGTATATGATTTAGTTAATTTGGGAGACCATTTAAATTCAAGTAGTACTTTTCTTACAATTGGTTTGAACTGTGACTTGTATGAGATCAGTTACCAAGCTGCCACTGCCTACAAAGGTGAATAAAAGAGTCTTGAGACAAGCATTTTTTGAAAACCAAGTAGAGGCAGTAAGTATTCAGACACTTAGAAGTGCATTGTTAAAAGTCATTTGTGAAGTCATCTAGACTGAGCTCTATTGATGGTGAAGTATTATCTAAGCTTGAAGACACAGATGCTCTTTTATTGGAAAAAGGAAACATCTAAAATATTTATAGATGCAATTCTCACTTAGGTTCTCAGTAGGAGAAATACTAGTCCTATCACTATAGTGGGACTTCCACAGCAAATGAAGGAGTGTAAACAAGAAAGGAATATAATACCAAGTGCCTTTTTCTATATTGCTGATACTAACAATTATAAGCATGTTGTTAAGAAACACTGGACATCCTTTAGTATAAGGAAGTAATGAGCAGAGTATTAGGGATGCTCCAGTTTTTGTAGATAAAACGGCAAAGAAATTAAAGGCCATATAGGTTTACAGGTAAGCATACCTGTCAACTGTACAGATTTTTGCAGAATGTCCAGATTTCTGCCTCGTGTTTTTGATGCTTTTTTGACAAGTCACTGGAATGATTTAAGGATTAAAGTCACTGAATAACAACATGCATTTTAGTTTCAGACTTCACTTCCTTCAGAAAATGTATGCTAATGCAAATCCTGTTATTCTAACAACTAAGTATATAACAGCAATATTTAAAGTGCATCCTGATTTTGGGCCTTTGTCCCCCCTTTATGTCAAGCTTTGTCCAGATTTCCTGCTCTAAGAAGTTGAGAAGCATGCAGGTAAGTACTAGGCAATCAATCTGCAGAACATTTCAAACCTAGCCAAAAAAAACATGTTCACTGTAGCCTCAAGGAGGGCAAGACAAGACAGATCAGGGGAGAATTTAAAGCTGCCCATTCAATTATCTAGGATTACCTTGAAAGTGACAAAGATGGTACTCTGCTTCATGTGTAATGGAAATTTGTTCCAGAGATGAGGGATATGTTATGATATAAATCTATCGAGCTGATGTGTCTTACTTATTTGCTGATGAAGGTCTAGTTAATTTAACCAAGTATCTGAGGCACCATTAGTTCTGTGAAGGAATAGGAGGTCAAACAAGGTTGGATCTTTTATGGCTCAAAATGATAGACAGCGATTTCCACAGAAGAGTCTGTAAGAGAATGATATAGAGAAAGGGCTGTCAGTCTCTCCTAATAACTAAGATTTGTGAGACCACTGACCTTTTTAGTTAATAATCTCTGAGGTCTCTCAAGTTGTGTGATATTTTTAGACAAATGCATGTTAAAAGTTGTATTATATTCAAATAATTGGTCTGATGAAAAAAGAATAATGGGGAATTAAGACTTCTTTGGATCTCATGAAGATGTCTTTGGAAATTAGACGAGTCCGATAGAAGGCTTTCTGAACTACAGTGTTGACACGAAGATCAGTGAAGGCTTTATGAACTATTATGGAGAAACGATGGACAAATGATAAGGAAACATTAACAAAAATGCCCAGATCCCTTACAACAGTGCCTAATTGGAAGGTTGCAGCTCCTATACAGTAGGTGAAACAGTTTTGTTTACCTAAATGAACCATGCTACATTTAATTTGAGACCATTGTCCTTGGACCAATTATTGGCATGGTCTAACCATTGCAGGAGCAATTGTGACTCAGTTGAAGATCAAATAACAACACCCAATTTACAGTTGTCTGCAAATGTATTTAACTAGAAGCCAGGAATGCTAGCCTGATGGTCTATAAAATATATGCCAAATAGGAAAAGGCCCAAAACTGAGCCCTGTGGTATACCACTGATAACCTTTTAAGGATCTTTGAAGGCAAAATGCCGAGGTACCAGATAGTGACTGTATAAAGTTAATTTCAGCTCTTATTCTGCATGGCTCATGTTTTTTTTTGTTTTTTTGTTTTTGTTTTGAGTTTGACTGGTGTTATAGTTTCTTAGTCTTTAGCCTGGGTGGCTTAGGCAGTGATCTCTAGATAACTTTAGTTGAAGTGCTTTGTGCCTAGTACTTATATGTGTTGTGCTTACCAAATGTGTCTGTAGTGAGAAGGTAGTGTCCACGTTCAGTAAATACTTACATCTCTGATATTTTGTTTCATTGTGAGGTAGCAATAAAGACTTTCTGTAAACAGGCAGCTACTACACTGTCTCAAAATACCTAATGCTGTCACACTGGCAACAGGAGGGGAAACAACTGATTGAGATTCCATATTAGCCAGGGAAGATGTAAGAGTATAGGATAGATTAATAACTTACTTCTGGTATAAAACAGAAGAGGATGACTGACTGGATTATGAAAAAGGTGATAAACTAAGACATGTAAGAAAGAAAGGAGAACAAACATGCCCAGTATGTTTGTACTGGTAAAACTCTGGGTACATTTCCATTTCTTGGATTCAGATTGTGTAACCTCAAGGCTAATAGTCCATTTTTTATTATTGATTTTGTCAATAGAACTGTTGGTGTGAATTCCAGATTTATCTCCAAACCTAAAAATGCAGTTTACCAGGCACAGCAGGCTTCTTGTGACAAATTCAATATAGGAAAAACTTACAAAGTCTTACAGTAAAGAGCAGCTGAAAATCTTGGAGCCATTAAAAACAGAGATGAGAAAAATGCTCTGCACAGGCATATCATTATATGAATGAATTCTAAAAAAATTAATTTTTTTATGTTAGAAATAATTTTATATGACAAGGGAAGAGACATCAACGTGATTCTTGACAGAAGTGAGCCGAGGTGGTCACTTAGGTTTAATGCTTTTGAACATCCTGGATTAAATAAAACAGTTTACGTTAATTGTTTCTGAAAGGCAACAATGTTGTACTATTAATTTGCTCAAACTTTTAGTAATTTTAGTATTGTATCTAATATTGATCATGTGACACAGATTTGGTTATAACATTATATTTTAAGTATTATAAGTGAGTTTGTTATATGTGGTATTTGAAGAAGTTCATACATTCTGTAGTAAGTTAAATGAAAGAGATGGATGATTTTATTAACCAGTGCAGTGCAGCACTATGTGTTTCTCCCCACACATTGGATGATGTCATGGCAAGGCTGTGACATAGGCAGGTCTATACGAGTGCAGACTGCATGTACATATGCTGTACAGTTCCAGTTTTGACATCACTGCTGCCAACTTTGACAAACACCAACTACAACTGCAGCAATTTTTGATCCACCTTTCTTTCTCACCCAGGTGTTTCTCTAAGTTGTGAAAAGGATAACAAAGCCTTAGAGCATGGGGAGGCCCAGCAATTTGTCTACAACCATCAAGTTGTTAAAGACTATAGTACCACAGCAGATGTGAGATACACACACACTTATATATATATATATATATATATATATATATATATATATATATATATGTATATATAGATCCCTATCACAACACCGACATGCCACAAACCCGACACTCAAAACAACGACACCGAAAACGCACAAAACCGACAACTCACAAAACCGAACACCATAACACCGACACCCAAAACACCGACACACAAAACACCGACACACAAAACGTAAACTACACATAACACACAATTATACATGCACTAACCCTAACCCAAACCCTAACCCTAAGGTCCGACACTACCGCACTTACCCTAACCCTAACTCACTTAACCCGCCACTAAACCTACATTCCGTCACTATCGCACACTTACCCTACCCACACCCTAACCCTAACTCACTTAACCCGCCACTACACCTAAAGTCCGTCACTACCGCACACTCACCTTTCCCACACCCTAACCCTAAATCCCACACTATCTCACACTTACCTGTCCGCTCCCTAACGCTAAATCCCTCACTATCGCACACTTACCGACTCGCGCTCACACGTTGCCCATGTCGGTGTTTCGGCTGTCGGGATTTCACATTGTCGATCATCTGTCTTGTCGGTCTTCTCATGTCGGTCTTCTTAGCGTCGGTGTTTCGGCATGTCGATGAAGTCAAGGGGACCCATATATATATATATATATATATATATATATATATATATATATGTGTGTGTGTGTGTGTATGCACATACATATATATATATATATATATATATATATATATGTGTGTGTGTGTGTGTATAATGGTAAACAGAAATAAACATAAGAATACACAAAGCAAATGCATTGTCCAGGAAGCAGTGCACTGCATACATGAAAGACAGTAGCAGGTATATATGTTGGATCAGACACGCCATGCCCTGCTGGCCTGCATCATCTCCCAGGAGCACCTAGTGGTACAGACATAATGATGGCAGGCTTTGGTTTTGCACATGGCACTGCATTTTTATGTCAGAGGTTCCTGTTGAGATAAGCACATGCTTAGTAACATGCACCATGCACCATGCATATGACTGGACTGTAGGCTGGATCTTGCATATGCACCTAGCTTCTGCTAACTGATGTACCTACATTTCAAGGACCTTTGTGCCTATTTTCAATGTCTGTAGGTTGAGAGGTATGTAGCTGACTGTTTATATTAGGTATCAGAATGGTACAATCAAAAGGGTTTAGAGGTACACATTTGGGTACAATGTTACAGACAGAATAACCCTGTGAGTCTTTAGCTTGTCGCCTCACAGCAAGAGGTTCTCCCATTCGATTCTCTGCTGGAGCGCCTTCTGTGTGGAGTCTGCATGTCTTCCCCGCAGTCGAGTGGTGTTTGAAAGACATGCGTAGAATGGGCGTGCCTTCGTTGGAGGTTGGGCGTCGAGCTGGCACCTCAGCACCGTAAAAATCTACTGCCAATCATTTGTGGACGGGAGTTCCGCTGTGGTGACCCCTAACCTGGAGAAGCCGAAAGAAGAACTTACAGGCATTTGTATCATCACCTCAGTCACATTTGGTGATCTCACTAGTTTTGAAAGAAGTCAGATCAGTTTTGTGGTAGTGCCTTCTGTTATGTTTCATTAGTTGTTTAATTTTATTTGAGCAGTGTAAGATCTACAAACATCCCAGTTACAGCATTTTACTGGTTTGAATGCTCGCTATAATTTTGCAGGGTCTATATCATATGTTCGAAGTTTGAAAACTTTGAACGTTAAATAATCAAATTTAAATGTTCAAAGTTTCAAACATATAACATATGATTAAAAAAAAAAAAACAAACCCAAAACTAACTGTTGTAGGCAGGGTGGCAAGCCCCCCTGCACCCCCACCCCCGCTCTTTAAATATACGAACTCCGAGACCGCACTACAGTGCAGTAAGGGAAATCTTCCCTTTACCGTGTTATAGTGCGGACTTGGAGTTGGTATATTTAAAGAGTGGGGGTGTGGATGGGGGCTTGCCCCCCTACTTAGAACAGTCAGGTAAGTTCTCTTTCTTTTTTTTTTAATCATATGTTCGATGTTTGAAACTTCGAACATTTAAATTCGATTATTTAACGTCTGAAGTTTTCAAACTTTGAACATATGATATAGACGCAATTTTGCATTCTCACTATTTCCTGTGGTAAAGAAAATGTAGCATTCTGCTGTTTTTGTTGAGTGCTTTTCCACAAAGCTTGCACATTTGGTATATACTCATCTCAAATCCTGCTGTCAGCAACTATTGTGAAGGTGGTATCCCAACAGGTTATTGTGGAACATTACTGTATTCAGGAAATCCTAGGTAGCAGTCTTGCTTTGCATTAGCAGCATACTTTGTTGTGATATTTTTAATTGTCTGGATAACTTTGATCACTTGACCATTTGGCTCTAGAAATCTTGGACTGGTTGTGGTACATTTGCATTCCCATTCTTGGGTAAGTTTGTGAAAATCCCAACTCGTAAAATGAGAACCACTGTTAAAAAATAAGATTGCTTTAAGTAGCAAAGTGACCAAGTTCTGGTTACTCAATTGACTAATGGTCTACACAAATCAGATAATGACAGTCTTCAAAATGAAGCAAGTCAACACCAGGCATTTTAAAATTACTCTTGTGAAACATACTGCATATTTGCCATTCTGTTATCACGTTCTGGGTCTTATGAGAGATACAGTACATATCTAGTTAAAATATGATGACTTGCACTCTCTCTTTGCACTTCACAGTTCCAAAGTGTGTTTCATGCATTCTCTCAAGCATGATGTTAATGGTACAGGGTTTGATTCCTTACATTTCTGTTTGTCTGTTGTGTAACTCTGAGCAAGTCACTTAACCCGACAGTAATCTTGGGTTACTCCTGAAATGGAATCACTTGTATCCGGAGGGCTTATCTGGTTAACAAATGAACAAAATAGATTTTGTCATGCATATGATTAGTCAGTGTTATTTAGACTAGAGCAAGATGACCTTGCACAAAGCTGACTTCATCATGAAGGTTGTAGTACAGGTATATTTGTTCAGGAATTTTTTTCTCCACTGGCCATCCTGATGCAACCACATCATACAGCAATTTCATTTCTAGGTCAGATTCTGTACATAATAAATTCTGGCCATATTTCTTCAGGCATTGGTAAGTATGGAAGGATGGACATTACTTCTAAGTCATGATTTTGTAGTTCCTCCTTGCTTTCTTCGAAAATGTCTATATTTAATACACACAAGTAATGAAAAATATTGACAGTGAAATGGCTTGAATATTCATGAATATGTGTACATTTTCATGTCAGGGTATATGTATCGTGCTTGAATATACTATTTCTTTAATATTTTATGCAAGTTGTGTACATCATATTCATGCTAAGCAGTTCTCAATATATGAGTGGTTCCTTTGAAGAATTTCATGTCATGTAGTTTACTTTTTCCTTTTGCCATGTCTGCTCCTGACCTGCAGTTGACACGTTTGCAGTCATAATCACAGCCACAAACCACATAGGATGCACAAAGACCACTAGCATGCTGTTATATAGCACAAATATTAGAACACATGTAATAACCACACAACCCACTCATCAGTGCAGAAAACAACCAACAAAGTGCAGTGTTATTGCATTTGTAGTTTTCTGTGCAACTAGCAGCATTTTAACATAGCAGAGAAATATTTAACCATTTCATATAATGCTTACCATGTTCTTCAGTGCATGTGCACGCACACACACACACACACACACACACACACACACACACACACACACATACACACATTCACCATACCTCTCAACTGCCCAGAATTTTGCAGAATGCCTACATTTTTTCCTCATATTTCTGGTCTGTTCCTCATAAAATATGTAGTTTTCTGGCAAATCACAGGGGACTGAAATAAGATAATGACAGAAATTTGAGTTTCAAGTGTTTACTTGTCCTAGGAAAAATTTGCTATTCGGGTATTTAATCTTTTGCAGTTTTCATCTTGCAAAAATAGTTTGAGTATATCAGCTTTCAAGGTTTAGAAGTAGCTCTCTTTCTCTCACACACACACACACACACACACACACACACACACACACACACACACACACACACACACACACACAATTTACCCATGAAATATGCTTTATTTAACCTGCTTTAATTCTGTTCTTTTCATGCTTCTTACTGGATGTTGTAAAGCTGTGTTTTTTGCCTCTTATATGTAAATACAAATACCTGATTATGCAGTCTGTAAATGTATACTTTACACTTCTCTGATATCTATTGACTGTTGTATTACTGTCTAGAATATATCCTATGTAGATTAATGGGTTGTTTTCTCTCTCATTCTCCCTCCTTCTCACGCTGACACAGATTCAGACACATACACATGCACACAAATGCGCACACGTACTCACTCACACACACACACACAGAAAGACATGCACACATACATACATACATTCAGAGAATATTTCTTATGTTGTGAATTGCATTATTTGCATACTTTATGGACAGTGTTTGATCTTACTTAGCTTTATCCTGATCATTAACTCATTGTTTCTCAAGAAGTAAACCATGACCAAAAATAGGTTACTGCATTCATGTAAAAACGGTTATAAAAAGCTATAGATATAATTGGATGTTGCAAAAGAAATGTTACTCAACATCATAAGCCAGGGTGTTCAGAAGTAAAATACTGCATCATTAAAGCTATTCAGAGCTAATCAGTAGTCAGTAAGCCTTAAAAGATTGATCCTGGGCATCTTTCATCCATAGGAAATGCCATATGCCAATAACTTGCAGAGAGAGAGAGTGTGTGTGTGTGCGTGTGTGTGTGTGTGTGTGTGTAAGAGGTAGTGTCTGTATGTGTCTGTGTGTGTTTTAGTGAAATGTAAAAGGCCAACCATTGCTTAGAACTGGCATAAATTCCATGAGAGAGGGGTATTATACGTTTATCAGTTACGCTAGTTTGTGACACAGTGTAATTTATAGCTTCTTTAACCACAGAATGTCAGGAGCACTATTAATGAAAATGATAATGGTAATGAACACATTCTTGCCAATATAAACATCAGGTTATTGTAGACATTTAGACAATCCCAGTATAATGAATCTGTTGTTTTGTAGTCACTTATGACAAGCCAGCTATGCTGTTATTTCTGACCCATTTCAGCAGCAGTCTTATGTTCTGTTATATTATAATTATTTGCACTTACGTTTGGAGTGTAGCTTTCTAAAAATAAGTCATTATTTTGTTGAATCTGAATGCAATGTTGCATCAGAGATTCAGCAAATTCCTATGAAAAGGCTTTATTGTAAATATCAGATTCTGTTACACGAAAAATCAGGAAGCAATCAGTGATGCACCACAAAGGTCCTCTGAAGGTTGTGCTGCAACTTTATGCTGCAATAACAAATAGGGTAGGTGGTTTTAGGGGCAGAGGTTATTTTTTCGGCATCAGTTTATAATTTATTGGGGTTGATGCTTACACAAGATAACTAAGGTTCTGCTGCTTTTTTGCAAAGCAACCTGCCCCTTAAAGTTTGGTTAGTTCCCTTTTTGCGAATTTTAATATTGTCAGAAGAAAAGCCTCTGTTAAACTATTCACCTACTGGGCATGCATTAAATAACTGTGCTTAATGACTCTTAACATTGGCTAATTTAAAACTTGTAGGCTAAGCATGCATATGCAACCCTTATTAGTGCAATGCTTTAGTACACAGGCTAAAAGTTTTAGCACTAGCCAATCAAAAGTGATACCTGAAGCAGTTAGTATAACACGGGAAGAGTTGTAATGGGAAAACGTTTGTCTTAACCTTGAAGAGGGTATGCTGTTAAAGTGATAACAAGGAACATATTTCAACTGAACTATGAGAAATGCAAGTACCAGTAATGCAATATCATCAGAACATGACAAGAAAGGTGAACATGCATATAAATCTACTGATTTAAATCCTGTTTTTTTATTTTTTTATTGAGGCAAAATATGTGCTCATTTGGCTCTAATGTACTACCTGCAATGAACTGCTAGCAAAAGAATCAAAATATTTCTTTTATATCTTTTATTTTGCTTGCTCTTAATTTCCCACACAAGAACATATTTAATATTTTGTAAAAGTCTTCAAATAAGTATGACATTTGGCAATAACCCTCTATAGCTATTTAATAAACATATTGGTTATTTAAAGGAAAATGCAGACTTGGATACCTAACAAAGAGACTTTGACAAGTATATACTGCCTGTGAGAGTGCTGTGTGCCTGTTACCTTGTTGTATACAGCACTAGTGTAAAAAGCCCATACTTTGGCAAAATGTTTTATTTTATCTGCTGCTATTGATATGAACACTGAATTGCCAGAGGGAGTCAGCTGCAACAAGTTAAATAACTCCCTCTCTGTAACAACCCAATAAGGAGATGGACATTTTGATATTTCTGAAGGTATAGAAATGGCTCACTGTAATTCATTATACAATTGCTTTACATTGCAACTGAACCTACTGATAATGTAACATAGGTTCATAGGTTCATAGGTAGGTACTAGGCTATTGGTCTTAGGGCCTATATAAGCCTAGCCAAAAAGGCCCCCTGGCTATCGCCACCCAAGAAAATTATTTTTCTGTGCCCCTGTCGAGCAGAGCCACAAAGGTGATCCCCGGGGTGAATTTCCTATTTCACATCCAATCATCAGAATTTTTCTTGAAAACTGCTAATGAGGAGCTTTGTTTGATATAGATAGGTTGTTTGTTCCAGAGTATGGGAAGTCTCTGAGACAGGAATCTATCCCTCCGGCATGTTCAGTTTATTGTGGTGACAAGGTTTAGGTCCCTAGAGCATGTAGCTCGGAGGGATTGGGATTTCTTTAAGTGGAGCATGTCCAACAGCTCTGAGTTTGACATAACTTTGTATGTTAGACAGAGATCGCCTCTAAGTAGGCGATATGTGATGGAGTAAAGCTGGAGTTTTTTGAGAGGGTCTCCATAGGGCATCTGTTTGAGACTGGTAATCCTCTTTTTGAGGTATTTCTGTGGCCTTTCCAGTTGTTGTAGATGTCTTGTGAGGTACATACCAAAAGGGGCATTGTAGTCTATAATGGGTCTAATGAGTGACAAGTAGAGGGGAACAATTACCTCTTTTTTCCTGGATAAAAAACCTTTTGTGTTGAGGTGTGCCACGTAGAACAATTTCCTGACTACTGTGGCGATGTGATTATCAAAGGAGAGGCTACTGCCCACCTGTTTACCAAGGTCTCTTATCACACTTTCGGTGTTAAGTAGACTACCACCTATGTGGTAACTCATGGGTTCAGAGTTTTTACTAAAGGGGATGACAATTCACTTTTTGGCATTGAGCTTGAGGCCATGGCTTTGACACCAGGCATCTCTCTCAGTGAGGCCCTTTTGTAGGATGTCCACATCATTTCGATTATGGCCCCTAGTTTGCAGTCATCTGCGAACTTCGTTAGCCAAAGACCTTCTGTGTTAGTCTGTACTTCAGAAAAGTAGATACCAAACAGGAAAGGACCCAGGACTGAACCCAGTGGTACTCCACTTGTCACTGGTTTGAAGTCAGATTTGGAGTCTGCTACTTTCACAGTGTGGGTTCTGTCAGTGAGCCAGTTGGCAACCCATCTTGTGACATAGGAATTTATACCTAGTTTAGTGAATTTATCTATAATTCCAGAATGGGGGATGGTGTCAAAAGCCTTGGCGAGATCTAGATAGGCTGTGTGAACCACCTTACCCTCGTCTACAGCTTTGGTGACTGCTTCAAAGAAGTCTATCAGGTTTAAGAGACATGGTCTGCCTTTTACAAACCCAAACTGGGTGGGATCCAGAGTTTGGAGATTGACAATGTCTTTGTTTATAAGTTCCATGATGATACATTCCATGGCCTTGCAGACCAGGTTCATCAGGCTAATGGTGTGGTAGTTCCCTGTGTCCATGGTGGCTCTCCCTTTGTGGAGTGGGATAACTGTTGCTGTGTGCCATTCAGTGGGCACAAAGCCTAAGGTGAGGCTATGACTGAACATGGTGCTTCGGTGGGGTGACATTCATTCTGTAGTTCATGTAGAACGCAGCCTGGGATGATGTCAGATCCCATGGATGCTGTGTTCTTGGCTTTGGAGAGTGTGGTTTTTACCTGTGCAGCCGTGATTACAGGAGCTTTGCATTCTTCTGGTATAGAGATGGGCACTTTAGGGGATGAGAGGGAGGTAAAGTTGGCACTGAACCTATCTGCCAGGATGTTGGCAATATCAGTTTGCTCTGTATATTTATTGCCATTGTGCTGTAACTCAGAGCAGATCTGAGTGTTGCCATTGAGATTCTTGACATGGCTATAGAATGCTTTGTGGCTGTCTTTAGAATCAGTGGCAATTTTGTTTTCATAACTAGCTTTGGTGGATTTTATGAGGGATCTCAGCTTCTTACTGAAGCTGACCAGGGAATTTCCTCCAATCATGGGATTTTATTCTTTTTTGCAACAGTTTCTTTCTTCTGTTGTAGAGTTTGTTTATGGCAGGGGACCACCAGATTGGCTTCCTTTTTTTGGAGGATAGCATCTTGGTTCTGTTAGGGATAGCACGATCCATGCACTAGTGTAAGTGCTTATAAAGTGCATTTGTGTAGGATTCACAGTCGTACCTCTATTGTCCATCTGCATGGGTGTCGTGAAGTTTGCCACTTCTGTCTTAAGAAGCGTGAAGTTGGCTTTGGAGAAATTTTGTTACGGCGGTTTCCATAATGGGGGGGTGGAGAGGGGGCAAGATGTGGATGTCAAGGGTGATTTTAAGGAGTGCCTTGAGTGAATGCATTTTGAGGTTTAGACTTTTAGCATTGAGTAGCATTACCTTCCGATTTTGCTTGCTTGTACCTGTTACAGTGGTGAATTTGTCGGGTCAATATTAGAACATCGAAGTTTCACAACTTCGAATTCTAATATCGACCCCTATTCAGCGAACGCTGAAAATAGTGAAGCTGCAGAACACCAAATTTCTTCCTAGGAAAGGAATTCGGTTGACCATTCCTGTGGCTTCACTATGTTCAGCACTGTGGTGGAAAGTTATGGGTCGGGATCAGGTAAGTGTGCGATTGTGTTGACGTGAGGGTTAGGGTGCAGGTCAGGTAAGTGTGCGATTGTGTAGATGTGAGAGTTAGGGCAGGGTAGGTGAGTTAGGGTTAGGGCGCGGGTGAGGTGAGTGTGCGATAGTCACGGACCTTAGGGTTAGGGTTTGGGTTAAGGTAAGTGGATAGCTAGTGGTGTGTGTGCAGTTTAGTGTAGGGTTAGATGTAGGATTTTAGGTGTATGTGTGTGGATTGCTGTTTGTTTGGTGTGTTTGTGTTGTGTGTATGTGTGTCGGAACATCAAATTTTTTCCCTTGGAAAAAATTCGCTGTTCTGCATGTTCAATGTTGTCAGCGTTCACTGAATAGGGGTAGATATTAGAACATTCGACATTTTAAAAAGTCGATGTTCTAATATAGACCCAGTTTTGTCATTTGAACCTTGACTAAAAAAGGCACTATAGGGGTTTCAAGAGCCTTAGCCAGTATCCAGAATCCCAAGGGTGACAGGTGCATGCCATCTCTGGCAAAGCATCATGGTCTGTTGATCATGTCATCTCAGGCAGACAGATAATGGATCCCCTTAGAATGACACCAGAAGCTTAGCCAATTGTTGAAGTCAATCATTTTGTCCTTGTACTGTGGCATCATTCTGGGTGATGGCAGGATGCTACTCAGGGCTATGGTCATACCTGTCTGGGCTACAAGATCCAAGAGCTCCTCCATGTCAACAAATCAAATTATCAGCTTGGTATATATGAGGATTTTTGGGAGGTACTTGTTTTAAGAGCAGTACTTTTCTTGAGCTGATTTGCCTTAAATCTGTTGCTGGGTCAAACACTAGCATCAGGATCCCTGAAAGTCTGACAGAGGATATAATAAGAATTTTATAAACAATGGAAATTCATTGGTCAGGAAAATGAGCAGCAAGCACAGTCATGGAGCTTTATATTCTCCCTATTTCTGTGTGGAGCTTGTCTGAGTGCCCCATTTTCCTTTTCATCTTCCAGAAGCATGCTGGTTGATTAATTACTGTAAACTGTCTGCTTATGATTTGCATGTCCTCTTATCCTTATGAAGTTATGATTCAAGTCATAAGTGAAAATGGAAAGTGAAGAGCCAGTTCACAAACAAACAAAAAAATAAATAAATGTTACCCTTAATTGATCTTGCTGATATTCATTGCATGATCAACTTATTTTCTTTGTATGAACAAAATCAAGTGGACATTGTTTTCTTGAAAAAAAGGACAGTTTCAGCTGATAGACTATTCCACTAATGTCACATTGCTTCCTTAGGCTGCTTATTAGAATTTGTGTGGTATTCCAAAACATCTTCTCTTACTTTCTTTTGGAGTAATTTAAGGAATAAATAAGATTTAAAATGGACATTTGTTCAATGTTTTCATTCTGCAAACACCAGATGAGCTTTCAGAACACTTGCATATCACCCAAGAAATCTAACTGCTTATCTGGTGGTTTGAAAAAAGTTACAAATATCATTTGTCTGGTATATCCCTTCAATTACTCCAAAAATTGTTGTGCAGTAAAAAGTACTTTAGAATCCCACTGTCCTTTTTTAGTGGTCATAGTAAGATCCTGTAAACACAGAGTCTAAAATTTAATAACCACCCTTTATTTATTTGCTTATTTATTTCCTATTCTTAACCAGGTTTTTCAGTTGGGTGAATCAGGCTCATTTTCAGAATAACAAAAAAATAAACAAACAAACAAGCAAGCAAAAATGCAGTGGTAGTCAATCACTCCATTTGAAACCTTCATTGTTTGTGATTTTGTTTATCCTGCTAAAATTTGGGACTCGAAATAGAGTAATTTTGTATTAGCTGCATAGTTTAAGAGCATAACTATATGATTTTTTTTTTCGTTTTCTTTTATTTTCAGAATCCTGGAAGAAATGTATATTAGCTGCATTGTTTAAGAGCATAATTATAAGTTTTTTTTTTCCATTTTTTTCATTTTCAGAAGAGGCTTGGAGGAAAAACTCCATCATGAATAACAGTGACTTCTCTTAAAACAGTAAACAGAGCAATGAAACTGTCAACACAAATAAATCATACTCATTAGATAAAAATGCATGAAACAATGCATAAATTAATCTGAGTATTTATATAATGTTTTTCATAAACAGTTGATAAAGAGAGTAATGCAAGAACACGTGTGTGTAACTGAATGGTTAAACAGTAACAAGAGCAATTGTGATTGTTGCTAGAGAAAAATCAAGTCAGTCACTATATACATCATGTTTAAAGGTGCTACTTGAAAATAAGTTAAAGGAAAACTCCACCTTCTCCTACAGCTTAACTCAACCCTTAGGGTGCTTTTCTCCCTACAATGTGGTTCCAGTACTGAGTAGGTACTAAAAAAACTGCTTGTACTTTTAAAACTTTAATTTCCTTGCCTTGGAATTGAATGAAGGAAAAGCCAAACACTTTTTTAAGCTTAATTTCTCACATATTTTGCAGAGGAATCTGTCTCAGCCTGCATAACATACCACAGACACACAGAAATCTGTAGTTTACCCTTTTAAGTACCTCTAAAAATCATATACAGGCAAATTCAGCAGCTTAACAGCTGTAATAAAAAAGACAGAGTGGTGTGAAACTGTTTTCCACAGTCTTTATTGAAGACTGGAAGAGAAATTAAATTGATTCACAGCTGCTTCCAATGTAACCATGCCTTTCATAAGCAAAGCAATTTGATTGGTCAAGGGTTAAAAGTCAATTGTCACCTCTTCTGATAAATTTACATAAGCAGCATCACATTATTGAAATGCTAAGCTTTAAATGCTGGCTGTTTCTACTACTTTATTTATTAAGATGACTTAAATGTAGTGTCAAAGATGTCTGGGTCATTTAGACATTTAGAGAGAAGTCAGAAATATTTTTCTTGTAATTCTTGTAAAGTATCAACACATTTACCATTTTCATGTCCCCCTTCACAGGACAGAACTGCCCAAATCAGGATTGCTCTGCAGGAAATGAGACAGATGGCAACCCCATCAACTAGGTGCAGTGATACTGTTTATAAAAAGGTATTTTATGCTTTCTTCTGACAGCTTTCCAGTGGGTGATGTTTATCTGTTATACTCAGCACTGGAAGCAGAACTTTAGTCCTCTGCACTTACTGCCAGACATAGCACAAGTTCAGTGAGAAAAACAGGAATTGGTTGCTGCATGCCACAATTCACTGATGGTTGTAACCATCAGGAGTGCAGTTTCCTGCAAAAGTACACAGAGTAATTTGTAAGTCTTATGGAGCCTAGAACATAAGTAGTACTTATATAATTATCAATGAGTCCGTTTTGCTGAAGAGTGAAAAGAGAAAAATATAACACCAGAAGACATCTGTGCTGCAAAAGTTATCAAAAGATAAGAAATAGAAAGTTTGTAATATTTGGCTGCAGAATTACAGATCAGCTTAGTAAGGAGGAGAACATAACATTAGTTAAAAACAAATGCAAATGATAAAGAATTTCCTACAATATTCTACCCCCACAAAAAAAATCTTTCTACTGGGGAATAGAATTATTTTCCAGTCTCTTTATTTTATTATGTTATTATCAAGAAGTCAGGTTTGTAAAAGAGTGATTTTTCTGTCCTTTAATAAATCACTCTATACGAAGAATAACAAGATAGAAAATTTAATGCTACAAAACATCTGTGCCTCAGAAAAAAATAGTTATCCAAAGTTAAGGAATAGAAAGTTGGTCATACTTTGTGTTGAAACTTTAGTAAGGGGAAACAAGAACAGGACATTAGTTATAAAACCAACGAAAATAAAGTACTTTCTACAACATTCAGGTAAAATAAATAAATAAATAAATAAAAATCTTTCTGCTGAAGCTACTGGGAACAGAATTATTCTCATATCCTTTCCTTTCCATTAGTGACTGTCACACATGAAACTGCCAGGATCTCTAAGTGCAGACAGTTTTGTTACCTCAGAAACAGGATGGGGGAGGAGACTGCAATAGGAAGCTGAACAAAGGCTTGTAATTTAGCTACTTTTTTGGTTGCAGCTTTTTAACTGCTTAGTATAGTGTAAGACAGACTCAGAGAAACATTTAAATGAGTGTCACTAAAGGAAAAAAAGAAGCAGTCCTGTTACAGAAGATGACAGTAAATGATACTAATCCCCTTATATGTCAATGGGATGGAAATGCACCACTACTTCCTTATGTCTATTATGACCCATATAAAGCAGACTTAAAATAGACTATGGGAAAGAGAAAGGGGTGAAGAAAAACAAGATCATATTGATATATTAAGCCCCATTGACAGCCACTTGTGGAAAAATATTAAAATTCTGTAAGTAGCCCTCAAAGTGATTCTGAGGTGTTAAAGTTGCTCAGAAAACAAAGACAAATTGAAAATATATATATATTTTTGTTCTAATGTGGAGTTTTTTTTAAGTGAGCAATAATGCATGAGAAGGTGTGTGTTATTGGGGAAATAATGCCAGCCCAGGGGCAGTGTTGAGTCTCTACACCTGTGGAAGGATATTTCCTCATAATACACACCCTGGAGGACATTATTCCATTTAGAGAATGGACTATCTGTTAAATTGTTTTGTATCCCTTTTCATTACTATATACTTTGTATATTTGTGATATAAACAGATCAACTGACTAATGGAGGAATTATTTTATATTCAAAATATAAGTTCTGTTAAGAATTTAATGTCTACACACACACACACACACACACACACACACACACACACACACACACACACACACACACACACACACTCTTGTAAACAGAATAGAGGACTAACTTGGTTCATAGGGGTAGGGCAACAGGAATAAAGGAGAGGTCATTCAAGATTTCTGTCGGGCAAATGGCTTGATAGCCAACACATGGTTCAGCAACAGAAGCAGTCACAAGATCACATACAACAATGGCCAACATGTAACTCAGGTAGACTTCCTCTTAGAAAGGAAAGGACATTGTCACTCTATAAACCATTGGTTGCCAGAATCAGCTTCAAGCAGTGGTCAGTGAAAGTTCCAAGGTCAACAGAGACCAGGCTGAAAACCTGAAAGTTGACTGCAAATAAAGAACAAGAGTTTAAGGAATTATTCAGGTTTCTAGCACCTCAAAACGAAGAGGAAATAGTTGGTGTTGAAGAACAAGAATGGCAGAGCTCCAAAATAGTATGTTTGAGGACTATAGAACAGATATGCAGCTGAGCAAGTTAAGGAAATAAAGTCTACCACAGCAAGGTCTGGATAGCCCTGAACACCTGGTGAATCTGGGCATACTGCGGCAATGCAGCAATTGCCTCATGTACACAGACAACCCTCTCCTCCTACCACCAAACACTACAACCTGCGAGAGATGCACTTACTTACAAACTACACATAGTCCTTCAAAACTGACACCACCAAAACCCACACATAGCAACACAAAATGCACATATGTGGAGGCTTTTAGCATTAACCTGCCTAAGCAGCAAGGACCTCCGAAGCTGAAACGCAAACAAACACCACCCCCAAACACACCCAAAGCGTCACATAGCTCACAACACCAGTGGACGACCCAACAGCAGCCTCTAAGGCAAGACAATTTACCCAACACTTTAATCATAGGTGACTCTATAGTCAGATACACTGATGTCCCACTCACCAGGCTGAACGAGGAGAAAAATACAGTTAGTTGCCTGTCAGGTGCCAGGATCCACCACATAATGCATGCACTCAAGTCACTCCTCAACAGGTACAAATATGACTCTGTCATTGTCCTTGTTGGAGTGAATGACTTGAGACATACCTCCCTGGACTACATGAAAAGAGACATGGAAGAGCTCTCAGATCATGTAGCCCAGGCAGGTATGACCCTAGCCCTGAGTAGCATCCTGCCATCGTCCAGAATGATACCACAGAATAAGGACAAAATGATTGACTTCAATAATTGGCTAAGCTTCTGGTGTCATTCAAAAGGGATCCAGTATCTGTCTGCCTGCGACGACATGATTGACAAATCAGGATGCTTAGCAAGAGATGGTTTCACCTGTCACCCCTGGGATTCAGGTTACTGGCTAAGGCTCTTGCCACCCCTATAGTGCCTTTTTTAGGCAAGGTTAAAAGGACAAAACTAGCACCGTAATGGGTACAAGCAAGCAACATCTGAAGGTAATGCTATGCAATGCTAGAATTCTAAACCTGAAGATGCACTCTCTCGAGGCTCTCCTAAAAATGGAGAACATCGATATCTGTGCAGTAACTGAGACCTGGTTCAAAGCTCCAGAGAGCACCCCTGCAATACCAGGCTACAACTCATACCACACTTTTCGACCACCAAACCAGGACTGAAACACTAAAGGTGGAGGAGTGTCCATATTCACCAAGGATATTTACACCTCCAGGCTGGTTGCTCAACACAATGCATCTGAAATTCTCCAGGTGCAACTAACACTAGGTAAGACTGCAATACAAATTGTAGCTTGCTACAGATCCCCCACAATGCCCCAAGATTCTCACTATGCCTTTCTGAACATACTAGAAAATATTAGGATACAACCAAACACCCTAATGCTGGGAGATTTCAACTATCCAGCCATTAACTGGGAAAACTACTCCTGTACCAACACCTTTGCTCAACGGTTCTTGGAATTCATAAATTCCAACACCCTAAAGCAACTAATTTGTAATCCCACCAGGGGTACCAATATTCTAGACCTGGTCATTACCAACATGGGAGATCGATGCTCCACATCAGTAGTCACCCCCTCGTTGGTCAGACTAGACCATAAGCTAATCACCCTTGACATCCACATCCCACCCCCACCCCCCTTTAAGGAAACTTCTGTAAAAAACTTCTCCAAAGCCAACTTCATGCTTCGCAAGTCAGAAGTAACAAACTTCATGACACACATGCAGAGGGGAGCTGGAAGCTCAACTGCTGAATCCTACACTAAGGTGCTGTATGAGCACATTCAATCGTGCATGGACCGAGTCATCCCAAATAGTATCAAGACGCTGTCCTCTAAAAAAAGGAAGCCAATCTGGTGGTCCCCTGCCATAAACAAGCTGTACAACAGAAGGAAGAAACTATTGCAGAAAAGAGGAAGAACCCAGGATTCAAAAAACTCCCTTACCAGCCTCAGTAGAAAGCTAAGAACCCTCATAAAATCTCCCAAAGCTAGTTACGAAAACAAAATTGCCAAAGATTCCAAAGACAACCACAAGGCATTCTATAGCTATGTCAGGAATCTAAATGGCAATACTCAGATCTGCTCTGAGCTACAGCAGAATGACACTAGATATACTCATCCCAAGGATATTTCCAATATCTTGGCAGATAGATTCAGTGCCAACTTCACCCCCCCTCTCACCCCCTAAAGGGCCCATTTAAATGCCAAAAGAATGCCAAATTCCAGAAATCATGGCCACTCAGGTAAAAAACGCACTCTCCAAAGTCAAGAATACAGCATCCATGGGACCAGACAACATCACAGGCTGTGTACTGCATGAACTACAAAATGAACTGGCACCTCACCTATGTGTCATGTTTAGTCATAGCCTCACCTCAGGCTTCATGCCCACAGAGTGGCGCACAGCTACAGTCATCCCACTCCACAAGGTGGGATCCACTTTGGATCTCATGAACTACCGTCCCATCAGTCTGACGAGCCTGATCTGCAAGGCCATGGAATGTATTATCATGGAACTTATAACCAAAGACATTGTCAACCTTCAAACACTGGACCCCACCGTGTTTGGGTTCGTGAAGGGTGGATCTTGCCTCCTGAACCTGATCAACAACTTCAAATCAGTCTCCAGAGCCGTGGATGAGGGTAAGGTGGGTCACACAACCTACTTGGACCTCGCAAAGGCTTTCGACATTATCCCCCACTCTGGAATCACAGATAAACTTACTAAGCTGGGCATTAATCCCTACATCACTCGATGGGTTGCAAACTGGCTTACTGACAGAACACACACTGTAAATGTAGCCAACTCCAAATCCAGCTCCAGACAAGTGACAAGTGGTGTACCGCAGGGTTCTGTCCTGGGACCACTCTTGTTTGGCATCTACTTCTCTGAAGGACAGGCCAACACTAAGGGACTCTGGCTTACAAAGTTTGCAGATGACTGCAAGCTGGGAGCCATTACTGAATCCCCAAATGATGTGGATATACTGCTAAAGGGCCTTACCGAAACAGATGCCTGGTGCCAGAGCCATGGGCTCAAGTTAAATGCCAAAAAATGTATAGTTGTCCCCTTTGGGAAAAAAACACATACCTGTAAACTACCGCATAGATAGCAGTACACTAAACACCGAAAGTGTGACAAGAGACCTAGGGACACAGGTGGACAGTGGTCTCACCTTTGATAACCACATAGCCACAACAGTTAGAAAATCCTTCTACGTAGCACACCTCATCACTAAGGGCTTTTCATCCAGAAAAAAGGAGGTCATTGTCCCTCTGTACTCATCCCTCATTAGACCAATTATAGAATACAATGCCCTGCTTGATATGTACCTCACAAGACATCTGCAACAACTAGAAAGGCCACAGAAACACCTCACAAAAAGAATCACAGGCCTAAAGCAGATGCCTTATGCTGACCGTCTATAGAAACTCCAGCTGTACTCTGTTGCATATCACCTACTCAGAGCTGATCTCTGCCTAACATACAAGGCCATGACAGACACAGAGTTTTTCGAAATGCTACACTTAAAGAAATCCCAATCCCTCCAGGCCACACACTCCAGGGATCTTAACCTTGTCATCCCGATGAATAGAACATGATGGAGGGATAGGTTCCTGACCCAGAGACTCCCCATACTCTGGAATAAGCTGCCCATACATGTCAGGCAGAGTGGCTCAATGGCCCTCTTCAAGAGGAACCTTGACGATTGGATGGGAGATAGGAAATTTACCCCGGGGATCACATCAGTAGCCCTGCTAGACAGGGGTCCAGGAAAGTAAATATTTGTCCGAAGCAATAGCCAGGAAATCATTATGGCTAGGCTTGTATAGGCCCTAGGGCAGATACCCTAGTACCTACCTATGAACCTTTGAACAGAAGGAAATCTGACGGCAGAGTGCAGAAGTCCTGGGAGTCATCAATAGAAAGAAGTGGTTCAGAGAAAACTTGGGCAACTCACACCAGTTTAGTTGTTTCAGGGCTCTGCAGTCCTATATGAAAGGTTTACCAGCAAATTTGGTCACTTTATTCTAATAGGGTGAGAGTTTAGCTGTAAGTGTAGTAATCCAGGTCTGAAAGAATAGGTGAGGCATACAAAAGTGATGAAAGTTAGGTAGATTCTAGTGTTTGTCTTAATTTGTCTGACAGGTAGTATTTTGCTCAATACAGGGATCCAAGTTTCTGGTGTACTTTTTAATGGCTTTCAATGTGTGTTTGTCAAATTTTAAGTTATTGTCAGTTAGGACACCCAGACGTTTTGTTTGGGTCATGTTTCAGTTTTTGTGTTGATGGATGAGGATATTTTAAAAGATTGTGTTTTATCTCCAGTGAAACAGATGTGTCACCGTATAAACCACTGGTTGCCAGAATCAGCTGCAAGCAGTGGTCAGTGAAAGTTCCAAGATCAACAGAGACCAGGCTGAAGACCTGGATGGTGCAGTGGTGCAGCAGTAGCATTGCCACCTCACAGCAAGAGGTTCTCCAGTTCAATTCTTGGTGGGAATGCCTTCTGTGCGGAGTATGCATGTCCTACCTGTGTTCATGTGGGTTTTGTCTGGGCTCTCCAGTTTCCTCCCACGTTACAAAGACATATGTCTGGAATGTTTCTCCCTGGGCCTCCTCTGAAAAATGGCTTCATTCCAAGTCAGACTTTCCTGGTAAACAAATGTTAAATAAATAAATTTTGGTTTTGACTTAGAGTGAATAGCATATGTTTTGTGTTTTTAGGATTTAAATGCAGATTTGTAACTCTTAGCCAAGTTTTGATGACAGTGAAAGAATTTGGGGTGATGTCTTGAAGTACTAGTAGAGATGTGGCTGCATATTTAAGAGGTGAGCTGTCAATTTACTGAACTATGCTATCGAGGTAGGTGGCAGTATGTACTTTGTTTATAGAAATGATGAATAGGAGATGACCTAATACTGATCCTTGCAGGACATCTACGGTGACTGGCAAGAATGAGGACAGATTTTGTTTCCTTTTGACAGCTTACTGCCTGTCAGTCAGATAACCATGGAACCATGAAGGAGAGGACTGGGTGAGGACAAGGGAAGAAAGTTCAGTAAGATGTTGATGGTAAAAACAGCAAAAAATTCTTCACCGCTATGAATAAAGTCTCTACACTGCATATAAATCCCAAAGTAAAATAGTAAAATGTGGTAGCGACAAACACGGCGGCCACTTAACGAAAAAATATTTATTTAGATACAATATAGTAAGTGCTTTCACATGGAACAACCATGCTTCATTAGACTCTTAAAAAACTTGAATTCATCACTGCTTATATACACAGACAACCATCTAATTACACCATTAGCTGTCATGGTAATTAATTACAAACAATAATATATAAATTCTGTTTGCAATTCATCAAAGGAACAATACATACATTTCACATCTTTATAATAAAAGCAGCATATAAAAAACAAGATAAAAACATTACTGAAAGGAAAGACATTTTATTTATTATGATTATTGTGATGCTGTGCACCAGCCCAGTAATCAAGGAACCTCAATCCTCATCACTAGCACCAGTGAGGGACGTCCACATTGGGAGGATAGCAAGCACACACACAGTAAAGTACAATTTCCCTTAACAGCACACAAAGATCACAGTCAGTCTGGGGCTGGTTTCTCCCTTTCTCTCCAGATCCCCAATAAGATTCCACACTGGCACAGCTATAGGGTTCAGATGTCAGCCAAGTAGTCAAGCCAAAACCTCCAGTACCCTCTCTGTCCAACCAGTGCTTCATGTCCCTGCCCAAGCAGCTGACACATACACACTTTGAGATTTGATTTATATACAAACACACAGACATTCCTGGGGAAGGCTGGCACAGGTTCTCCAGCTGTGCCCCCTTCTGCCCAGACTATACGGTAGTACCAGTTGCTACCAACTACTCTTATCAACTACTCTAAAGGCCCTTACCAAAGGGTGTCCAATTTTACTGTGCAATGTTACTGTTATTCAAATAGTAAGTGTGACTGAGACTGGAAGTCTATTTAGGAGTGGCCTATACAGTATCACCAAATACATGCAAGCACTCTAGAGCTTAAATTATCTCCACACAAAATAACTAAAGTTAACAGGTTTAAAATATTTAATAATAAATAATAAAAACACAAGACAATACTTATTCATTCAACACAATGACACTAGAGAGTTCAGAAATCACAAGAAATGCTTTATAACAACATTGTAGGATGGTCTGACATAGACATAGAAAACAGCTACTAATCTGGCTTTATTTCTGTCTATCTCTAAGATAAATCACTGTTCTAAATTCTACTTACAGAGCAAAGGCAAAGTGCTGGTGAGCTGTTGTCTGCTTCAGAACAAAATACAAAATGCTATTCTTATTTTCTGAGATAGCACTTAAATTGATAATACACATTATTGCCGAGTCATTTCATAGTTTCATAGTTTAGTACTAAGCTATCTGCCCTGGGGCATTTGTAAGTCTAGCCATAGTGATGTGGCTTTCGCCACCCCATAAAATGGTACAAAATGCACAGAATAGATTTAGAATACTGTGCCTCTGTCTAGTAGTGACACAGTGAAGGTCCCCTTATATAATAGAATTAGTATACTGTGCCCCTGTCTACTAGTGGCACAGATGTGACCCCTGGGGTAAACCTACGATCTCCCATCCACTCATCAAGATTTCTCTTGAAGAGAGTCAGTGAGGGGCTCTGCCTAACATGAACTGGGATCCTGTTCCAGAGCATGGGAAGCCTCTGGGTTATGAATCTATCCCTCCAGCATGTCCTATTCATACTTGTGCCAAGGTTTAAGTCTTTAGCTCTCGTGGTTCTGATGGATTTGGATTTTTTGAGGTGGAGCATGTCCATCAGTTCCTGATTGGACATGGCCTTGTACGTCAGGCAGAGATCACCTCTGAGCACGCGGTATGCTACTGAATAGAGCTGGAGTTTCTTTAGTCTGGCAGAATAAGACATATTTTGGAGACCCTTGATCCTCTTGGTGAGGTACTTTTGTGGTCTCTCCAGCTGTTGCAAATGCCGGGTGAGGTACATACCAAATGGGGCATTGTACTTAATCATGAGTCTGATGAGGGAGGAGTAAAGGGGTACAATGACATCCTTGGATCTGGATGTGTATCCCTTCATGATAAGGTGTGCCAGGTAGAATGTTTTTCTAACCACTTTGGCAACGTGGGTGTCAAATGAGAGGTCGCTGTTGACTTGGGTCCCTAGGTCTCTGATTACTTTTTCCGTACTCAGTGGGTTGCTGTCTATGTGATAATTTGTGGGTACTTTGTTTTTCCCAAAGGGGATGACTATACATTTTTTTGCATTTAGATAATCCGATTACATTATTCTTGTTACTTCTCCTTAAGTTTCCCAGGCTCACAGAACTTAAAATTTAACATTTCACTTTTGATCTGCACTTGCCGGGAAGCCACAGCAATAAAAGACACTTTAATTGTGAAACCTAGTAATTATCTATGTCTTAAAACAATAGAAAGAATTTCTAGCTGCAGACATCCTGTCTCCGAGCTTAAGATCAAAGACAGTCATAAAATCCTTTGCTTATCAGCTTTCTTCCAGCAGAGTGCACTGTGGTTACATTTTTGAAGCTCAGAACATACACAGTTTTCTTACATTTGTCAAATAAGCCTGTGGATCATATTAGTATTTACAAGGACATAGAATTATTTACAAAATTCTATCTAACTAGGCTGGCAACCTTCACAATTATATTATTTTACAAGAAAGAAATAGGGGAATTTTTTTGTAATATATAACGTATGTTTAGTAAGTCTTTTAATGACATCTTTGACTTTTTGATTTTATTAACATCTGATTATAGTTTATTCAAATAGTGAGCTGTGTTCTCCAGATATTTGTATCACGTTAGTGATGAGGACATTTAAATGTATTTAAATATTTTGTCGGGTGAGTCTTTAGTAAGGTAATTTAGATATTCTTGTGAATCTTTGTTTTATAACAATGGCTTTAAGTAGATTTTGACTTGCCTTCCTTAATATAATGATGTGTAGTTTATGCTATGTTGTTTTGGATGATTTTTAAAAGGGATCGGGCATTGCTGTGCTCTGGCATGTTGCTTTTGAAGTCTAATTAGAACTACAAAGTTAGACAACTGTGTTTATAGTAGCCACTACTTATCAGCTACTTTAAGGCCCTTAACAAAGGATGTCCAGTCCGACTGTGTAATGTTACTATTAATCCAAATGGTAGTTTGACCAAGAGCAAGGCTATTTAGGAAATATGAAAAGCAAGCAGAGTTCCCGCGATACTGGATAGATAGTTATTCATCTAAGATGACAAATTTGTAGTTTTATTGAAGTATTTTTCTGGGTGAGTTTTAATTGAGATGGTTCTAATTTAAATGTCCATCCTTTAAGTAATGTTTTTTATGTTTTTTTTATATGCTGCTTTTATTATAAAGATGGGAAATTTATGCAATGTTCCATTGATGAATTGCAAACAGAATTGATATATTGTTGTTTATTGCTTGTAATTAATTACCATGACAGCTAATGATGTAATTAGATGGTTGACTGGGTATATAAGCAGTGGTGAATTCAAGTTTTTTAAGAGTATGATGAAGCATGGTTGTTCCATGCGAAAGCGCTTACTATATTGTATCTAAATAAATATTTTTTCGTTAACTGGCTGCCGTGTTTGTTGCTACCACATTTTACTATTTTACTTTTAAGATGTTGATGGTGTCAAATGCTTTTGGTACATCTGAGAATAGTGAAGATACCAGGTTACCATCACTCCTATGTTCGTTTATGTTATTGAAGTTGAAGACAAAATGGTAGTGCTATGGTGATCTAAAACCATGCTGAGTTTGGAGAGAAGGTTATTAGAATTAATGTACCTCATAAGTTATGAGTTGATACATTGTTATAGTATTTTTGACAGTGGGGATAGGATGGCAATAGACCTATAACTGGTAAAAATATGTTGATGTGCCACCTTTGTGGAGTGGTATTATATAGGATTTCCACGGTGGTGGTGCTGCGGTAGCGTTGTTGCCTCACAGTAAGATGCTGTCCGGTTTGATTCTCAGCTAGAGCGTCTTCTACGTGGAGACATGCATGAATTGGCGTACCTTCATTGAAGGTTGTGCGTCAGGGCTGGTAACTCGGCACGTAAAAATCAACTACCAATCGTTAGTGGACCAGAGTTCTGCTGTGGCGACCCCTAACCGGGAAAAGCCGAAAGACACAACATTATATAGGATTTTTACCAGACAGATGGGAAGTGTCTCTCAGATATGCCTTGGTTTTTCAGTATGGATGCAGGGAAAGCCAAGATGTCAGCTTGTTATTTTTCTATATTCTGTTGGAAGTTGGTTGGCAGCAAAGGAGATTAATTTTAGTTTCAGTTTTCTTATAGGAGGAAGGAGAGCAAATGTGATTGGTTAGGAAAGGATGTGTGTGTGTGTGTGTGTGTGTGTGTGTGTGTGTGTGTGGGGGGGTGAATTATTATTATCAGTCAGAGACAGTATTGTCTGTATAACGTAGGAGCATACTTTAGAGGACATTGAATCAGTGGTGTTAGAAATAGGAGAGGGTGTGGTAGAAGCAGGCATGCAAGGCATGGTGGGCCAGTATTATAATAAATTTTGAGTAAGGCCAATTAGAAATTGTTGAATGTAGTAATAACTGGATGAAGCCCCAAAATGAGCTAGAAAGAGCAGTACCTTTTATATCATCTGTGGGTGTAAGCCAGGAGCAGTCTCATAAACTGTCCAAGCAATCTGCATTGACTCCTTTCAACACAAAGGAAGAATGGTTATACTTTAAGTTCCTTTTGGGTTGTCATTTTATCACAGAAAGTATACATATCTACCTGATTAGGGAATCTCATGGGTACACATGATGTAATCCATTCACTTACTACCCAAAGGTCATGACCACAGATGGTGATGGATACATAGGCTGGCAGGTAAATTAAGAGCTTTATCCTGTGACTCAGCTCTCACCCCACTAACACATTCTGGTACAACGCATGCTGTACTACCCCTGGTGCACTAATTAAGTGGTCAGGCCACTAGTCCCCTCTAACCTCACTCACTCCTTCATTTGAGGATGCTGCTTCCTCATCAAATGGAGAGAGTGATTGACTTTTTTTTTCCAGGAGAGAAAAGTACTTCAGAATCAAAGTATTGATTTTCATCTCATCCATTTCATACATAGCAGATGATCATTCAGTGCAGCACTGAAGTGGCATTAGCAATGCCACCATTGTTGGGCTCTCGAGACAGGGAATGGGTAAGGTATTCCCAGATAGGCTTAACCTTCTCAAGCAATGTTTCTCAAGGTCACTTCAAAAACTAGCTTGAGTTTTCAAGGGGGAGTGTGACATAGGCAATATTGCCAGCCCAGCTATCTGAAAATTTGTCTCTTTTAGACAAGAGAAGAGCACTGCCTGCAAACAATAAAGCTGCAACCCTCTATTATAAAAAAATGGATACTCACCAGACTGTAGTTCCACCATGACATTCTGTCCATGAAAAATCACTAGCAAAAGGAGAAATAAGGTACAGCCTTATAGGTGGCCTACACCCAAGTGGAATGTATTCAATGTAATAAGAGAATGCCAAAACAGGTGTAATTTCTTTTAAATGTAGGCACTGAAAGTTGCACAGCAGTAGCTCTGGATCCTCCATAGTATTGTAGTACTTTCCACAAGTCATTCAAGTCTATACAGTCATATGTCTATAGGTGTGTGTGTGTGTGTGTGTGTGTGTGTGTGTGTGTGTGTGTGTGTGTGTGTGTGTGTGTGTGTGTGCAGACATATGTGTCTCTGTCTCTGTGTGTCACCATGGATCTACTTCTAAATTTTGAAGTTTCAAAACTTCGAATTTCTTATGGTCGAAATCTTAAGATCGAAGTTTTCAAACTTTGAAATGTAAATAAAAAAACAATAAAAACAAAAAAAATCTTTTTTTAAGCCCCCTGCACCCCTGCATCCCCCTGCTAAATAAATATACCAACTCCAAGATTGCACTACATAGAGGAAAATGGTAAATATACCGTTCTGTGCCATAAGGTGATCCATTTAAATGATTTGAAGTTTCAAAACCTCAATCTTATGGTCTCTCCATAAGAAAGTCGAAGTTTTTAAACATCAAAATTTAGAAGCAGACCCATCTCTGTGTGGTATGTGTGCATTTGTGCCTCTGTGTCTGTGTGTGCGCCTGTGTGTGTGTTTGTGTGTGTGCCCGTGTGTGCAGGCATGTGTATCTCTGTCTGTATGTGTCTCCATGTGGTGTGTGTCTGTCTCTCTGTGTTTGTGCCTGTGTGTGTGTGTGTGTGTGTGTGTGTGTGTGTGTGTGTGTGTGTGCGTGCGTGTGTGTGCGTGTGTGCGTGTGTGTGTGTGTGTGTGTGTATGTCTGTGTGTGTATCTGTGTATGTTTGATCTGGTGGGGCAGTCAATGTTTTGGAGGGGGAATATGTGCACAGAATTTTACCACTATAACTGACTGCCTGAGTGATTATGTTTACTGGCAACACCTTCACTTTTGGATGGTCCATAGATCTCTGTAGTTGCCTTGTATGTGTGTGGTGGCAGTCCCAACACCAGCATCTAGATATCTTATAAGAAGTCAGCCCAGAAATATTGGTAACTTTAGAAATTGTTATTAAAAAATGAACAAAAAAAAAACAAGGGGACAAAATCTCAAGATCCAGGAATATATTTCTTTAACAGTGTATGGTAGCTCTAAGGAATAAACTGGCACAGCTCTAGAGTTAAGATCTCAGCTGAGTGGTCAAACCAAAATCTCCAGTACCCTCTCTGTCCAACCAGTGCTTCATGTCACTGCCCAAGTAGCTGATACACACACACACACACACACACACACACACACACACACACACACACACACACACACACACACACACATGCACACACACTCACTCCTGGGAAAGGCTGACACAGGTTTACTAACTTTGCCCCCTTCTGCCCAGACTATAAGGTAGTTTCCACAGCCACTACTTATCAGCTACTTTAAGGCCCTTAACAAAGGGTGTCCATTCCTACTGTGTAATGTTACTATTAATCCAAATGGTAGTCTGACCAAGAGCAAGGCTATTTAGGAGTAGCCTGTTCAGTGTCACCAAATAGCTCTGCAAGTACCTAAGAGCTTAAATATGTCTCACAAATATCAGCCACAAAGATAGGTTTAAATATGTTTAATAAATAAATAAATAGTAAAACAAGACAATACTCAGTAAGTAATCAGTTACATCAGAGTTCAAAATCACAAGAAACATTTAAAACAATATTGCAGGACAGTTTGTAGATGTTTTTAGTTGTAGATGTTTGCAGATCGTGGAAGTCATAAAACAATAAAACACTTCTACAACTCAAACCTACTAATTACTTATTTTTTAAGGCAATACAAAAAACATCTAGCTCTAGACATTGTGTCTGCTATTGCACTGAATCTGAGAGACAACATTTATAGCACAATCATAAAACAATTTAATTTCAACTATTTTCTTGAAGTTTTGCAAGTTAACTCTATATGTTCTAATTTCTGCTGTTAAAACATATACATTTCCACAGGTATATAGTTTTTATACATTTCTGTTCTTTTCCAGTAGTGTACACTGTGGACACATCCTTGAAGATCAGTACTGTACAAACCTTGTTCAACACACACTTCTGTACCTATAATTTAATATACACATAACCTATAGTTCTAATACTTTTGTAAGACAAGCATATGAATCATATTGACATATGACATATGATTATTTACAAAATTTCAGATAGCTGGGCTGGCAATATTGCCTATGTCACACTCCCCCTTGAAAACTCAAGCTAGTTTTTGAAGTGACCTTGAGAAACATTGCTTGAGAAGGTTAAGCCTATCTGGGAATACCTTACCCATTCCCTGTCTTGAGAGCCCAACAATGGTGGCATTGCTAATGCCACTGCAGTGCTGCACTGTCATATCATATGCCTGGAACCCTAGGCTCCACCTTAGTAACTTGGCATTTTGCTGGCTGGCTCAATGTAGCCACATTAAAGGATTGTGGTCTGTAGCTATAGTGAATTTCCTTCCATAAAATTAAGGCTGAAGATTCTGCAGTGCCCACATTATGGCCAGACATTCCTTTACTACAGCTGCATAACATTCCTCCCTGGGTTGGAGCCTATGGCTGAGATATACCACTGGGTGCTCTTCTCCCTCAGAGGAAACCTGGCTGAGTAGAGCCCCCACCGCATGGTTTGAAGCATCCACCTGCACAACAAATTGTTTGCTGTAATCTGGTCTGGCTAACACATGGGGTCCTCCCAAAGCTCATTTAAGCTTCTGGAATGCCTGCTTACATGCTGGGATCCACACTACCTTATCTGGCTTGTTTTTCCTTGTCAGATCTGAGAGGGGAGCAGCTATGGTACTATAAATGGGGACAAACTTTCTGTAGTACCCTGCTATCCCTAAGAATGCCCTCACTGCTTTTTGGTAACAGGTGCAGGCCATGCCTGAATGGCTTCTACTTTGGCAGGTTCTGGCCTGATCGTACCACTCCCCACTCTATGTTCCAGGTAGGAGACCTCTGCCATACCCACCTGACACTTACTGGACTTAATGGTCAACCCTGCCCTCTGTAGTCTGCCCAGCACCTCCCTGACATGCTGAAGCTGCTCTTTCCAGGAACAGGGAATGGCTGTAGATGGCAATATCATTCTGGTAAGCAAGGGTGAAATCTCCTGCTCCTGCTAGGATATGCTCTTCCAGCCTCTGAAAAGTCACTGGGGAATTTTTCCATCCCAAAGTGCATCTTTGTGAACTCCTACAACTTGAAAGGATTCACAAAGACTGACCTCTCTCTAGCGCCAGGAGTCAAGGGCACCTGCCGGTAACCCTTGGTAAGAACAATAGTGGTAAGATACTTAGCCCCACCCAGCTGCTCTAGGGTTTCATCTGTCCAAGGTATAGGGTAAGCATCAGACACCGTGTGACTATTTAATTTCCTGTAGTCCACACAGACCCTCGTGCTGCCACCCTTCTTTGGTATCAGCACCACTGGGGAGGCCCAGGGACTGCTGGACTCCAACATTTCCTGTATCCCCTCCTTCAGAGTGTGTTTGACCCTCTCAGGCACCCTTAAAGGTGCTTGCTTAATAGGCCTTTGGGGTCCTGTATCCACAAGGTGATGCACCAGGTAGGTACACCCTAGCTTCCCATTGAACATCTCCCCAAATTCCTGTAACACTGCTTGGATTTCTTAAACCTGGGCAGGGTATAGCTGCTGGGACATTGCTACCCCTTCCACTGAGGTGTCAGCCCAAGCATCACTGAGGAGATCAGTCAGCAGATCCCCCTCAGTCTCCTGCCATCCACTGCAAATACTTAGCACAAGGACCTCCCTGTCATGGTGAGGTTTCATCATGTTAACATGGCACAATTTTTGCCCTTGCCTCCTGCCTAGCAGTTCCACAATGTAGTTAACATCGCTGACCTTCTTTACCACCTAGAAGGGTCCCTTCCAAGCTGCCTGCAGCTTGTTGTGTCTGACAAAAATGAGAACCATTACCTGCTGCCCCACAGCATGCTCTCTAGCTGGAGTATTCCTGTCATACTAAACTTTTTCTGCTACTGGGCTTCTGCCAGATTCTCCTGGGCCAAGCCCATGAGTTCCTTGAGCCTTGTCCTGAGGTTTAGGACATATGCCACAACAGACTCCTTGTGGGATTCACACTCATCCTCCCACTCATCACAAATCCAATCTAGAGCTCCCCTCACCCTATGCCCATATAGCAACTCAAAGGATGAAAAACCTGTGGATTCCTGGGGAACCTCTCTGTAAGCAAACAACAGATGGGGCAAGTATTTCTCCCACTCCCTCTTAAACTGGTCTGCAAATCCCCTTAGCATTGTCCTGAGTGTAGAGTTTAACCTCTTAACAAAACCATTAGTCTGGGGATGGTATGGGGTGGTGCTTCACCCCACAGTGTTTCCACAGACAAGCCAGCAGGTCTGACATAAAACTGGCACCTCTGTCAGTCTTTTGGAAAACTTACCTTGCTGAAAATCTCTAACAAAGCATTTGACATCTTTTCTGCCTCAATGGAGGACAATGTCAGTGGTTCAGGGTATCTGGTAGCATAATCTACTACCACTAGGATATAACTCTTCCCTGTGGAACTTTTGGTACTCAGAGGCCCCACAATATCCATAACAACATTGCAGGACAGTCTCAAATAAATAAAGAAAACATTTAAGCTATACTTTACTGTATTCCATCTGAATCTAAAAGAGTTACTACCATGCCATAAGAACTTACAGCAATGCAAGTGCAAAAGGTGGTGATGAGTGGATGTTTCTAGGTTAAAGACAATTTTTTTTATTTATTTTTTTTTATTTTACATTTGTTGACCGGGCTAGTCTAGCTGGACTCATGTCCATTTTCAGTAGAGACCCGGGGAGAAAAGCTCCACTGCAGTTAAAGTCACAGTACGTAGTTACAAGAAGAAAACAAGATTATTACGTAACAGCATAGTACTAATATAGTTTAAAATTATATACAAGCTATTATTCAAAAAGACTAAGGTAGAGTCATGTTTATACAGAAGAGAGCTTGCTAAGCAAGTTTAAGCTTTGTGCCAGATTAAACTAGGTAGAGTCATGTTTATACAGAGAGCTTGCTAAGCAAGAGTAAGCTCTGTGGCAGATTAAGGAAAGCTAACAAAGGGTTAGCAAGATACAAAGATACAAAGATAACAAGATACAAAATGCACAGTCTCTCTCTGAGAGAGTTCTTATATTAATACCAAATATTACTGCTGGGTTAGCTTGGATGACATCACTTTTTGTCACCTGACTTTAATTCCCAAGCTAAACCCCTAGTGTAGCATTTGACATCTCCTTGTGAAAAATACATATCCCGCAGATGTTTTCAGATCCTGGAAGTCATAAAACAATAAACACTTCTACATCTCAAACCTAACTTCTAGCTCTATACATTGTGTCTGCCACTGCACTGAATCTGAGAGATAACATTTATAGTACAATCGTAAAATAATTTAATTTCAACTATTTTCTTGAAGTATTGCAAGTTAACTCTGTATGTTCTAGTTTCTACTGCTAAAACATATACATGTCTGCTCTTTTCCAGTAGGGTACACTGTGAACACATCCTTGAAGCTCAATACTGTACAAACCCTGTTCAATACACACTTCCGTACCTGTAGTTTAATATACACTTAACCTACAGTTCTAATACATTTGTAAGACAAGCATATGAATCATGTTGATATTAACAAATGACATATGATTATTTGCAAAATTACCAATAGTTGGGCTGGCAGCCTATGTCACACAGACAACAGATCATCTATTTCTGTTTTGATGTAGAAAAATGTCTGTTCCCTATACAACATGAAAATGCTATACACATTTTTTTGCATGTCCATTCTCTCCCATCCGTGCAATTTGAAAATGAACCTCTAGATTATATTTGTTTTGCTGTTAAGATATGTTATGAATGATAAGGGCAACTAATATATAAATAATCAAAAACTAGCTGGTGTGATTTTGGACACTTGTCTTATTTTTTAATCTAATTGTTCACATTTTGCTCCTTCACAGCAACTGCATTCCTGAGAATACAAAAAAAAATATTTGTTTCAGAACTTGCTTATCCACCAGATGATAAAGTCATGTTGATTTTTACAATAATAAGTTTCTACATTTATACAATTGTTTTTATCCTTTTGTCTGAACTCTGTACTGCATTTTCATCAGAATTACATCAGTAATGGTTGATCCACTAGCTCAGGGAAAGGATGTATGCTTGTATCAGTGAAGGCATGGAGGCATAAGGAGTCTTGACAGCTGAAAACACTTTAGACTGTTTCTTCAGAAGGTAAATACAGCCCAGACTTGGGGCTGAACCAAGGAGTTTACAGGGTAGAATATATATGAGCTTAGATGCATGTACCACAGCCATACTAATTACCTCCTAGCCCCTAAGGTGGGCAGAGTTAAAGTGGAACAAGTACTCCTACTTCATGGTGCATGATGATTCTTTAGTTACTATAGCAAACTCAGTTCTAAAATTATTTAAATAATTTCTCATGGAGAAGTACTCACATGACTGAAAGGAATACAGCCAGAAACACACAGTAACTCAAAGGTCAAAAGTTCTAGGGAGGGGAAGCGGGAGGAAAGAACATTTACCTTGTATTAATCCTTGTCCACTCTGTCATAAACATTCAATTAACTGTAGAACTGCAGAATACCCAGAAGCAAGCTTGATGAACAGTCTCCTTGTGAAAGCTACAGAATTTCATTACGGTTTACCTGAACTCTCACAGCACTGCATTATTTCTCATGTTTCTGCCTTTGAACTAACTTGTTGAATATTATATTTGTATGCGATAAAAGTGTATAGCTCAATTATTATCAAACTTGTCACCGCATATAAAGGCAGCTGCATTCATTCATGATGTGTATGTTGGCACAGTTTAGGTGCTTCCTGAATTATTTTATGGAGTTCATATTTTCTCAGAAGCCAGGTACTTTGTAAAGAAGTGCACTGCATGTTAACTGCAGTAAAACATAAACTCTTCCTCCAAAGGGTTGATGAGTCCCCACTGCACAATACTTTGCTTGCTCAGAACAGACATATCACTTAAATTCCAGTACAGCTTGTTCTTTCCTAATGTTTTGTTCAAAAACTGTCAACTTAAATTCACCTAATCTGTTGCGCTGACCTTAAACAAGCAGAAACAGATTAAGCAACATAACACCCGCCTCCTCTTCTTATAATAAACAGTAATGAATTGTATTAAGATATCATTTCAGAAGCTGTCGTAATTTGCAATTATTAAAACTATCAACATTCCTTCTGAACATACTTCTTATATGCTGCAATTTTTGTACAGCTGTACAAGGTTTACCCTTGAATCTACTTTTCTTCCATAGTCTTACTAGTACCCATAATGAAGTCAAGGGAACTTTGAAAGAAGATGTCAAGTCATAAAACTAATGGGCAACAACATTCCTTATCAGTTAACTACTCAAGATCTAAATGCTTCAGACATAATATACAGGCTGCCCTTATAAATGTTGTTAATGACCTCCTCAGAGTGAGAGATCGCCATACTTATTCTATTTTGGTTGCCCTTGATCTCTCCTTCATTTTTGACATAGTGGGCAAGGGTGTCCAATCTGAGTGGGTGTGTACCACTGGGTACATCCATCCACTTTCTTCACCTAGTTTGCCTCTTACCTCCCTGGGCAATCAGCATGTATTGTCTCTGACTTGAATTTTTCAATCACCTGCTGCATTACAAGGTGCAATGGAGCTTGATTCTTAGAGGTGTACAGGTTCATAGGTGTAAACTAGGTTAATGGCTACTGGGGGCCTTCATAAGCCTAGCCAAGAATCCCAATTGTATCTTGCAAGTTTATGTGCCTTAGAAGTTATTTTAAGGGTATATGCAAACTATGTCATGATATACAGGATGTCTCTGTCCATTAGAGACACTGTCCCTCCAATGTGTCCTATTTATGTTGCAAGCAACATTTAAATCCCTAGCTTGAGTACTTCTGATGCTATTCATTTTGCAGATATGCAAAAGCTCCATTAGACTCAGATCCAAGGATGCCTTGTATGGCAAGCATAGATCACCTCTCAACAGTCCATCGGAAACAGAGTACAAACATAGGGCTTGGAGTTGATCTGCATAGGACATGCTGTTTACACCCAGTATTCTTTTTGTGAGGAACCTCTGGCGATGTGCTAGTTGTTGCATGTGTCTAGTCAGTTGCATACTGAAGAGGGCATTGTACTCAATAATGGGCCTGATGAGGACCAAATACAGTGGAATGGTGATGTCCTCGGACCTAGACCTCATGCCCTTGCTTATAAGTTGAATAACATAGAATTATTTCCTTACTACATATGTTGGTTGAAAGCCAGGTTACTATCTACATACTGACAATAATCTCTACATACTGGTTATACGTTTAGGAAGTTTTATTGATGAGATAATTTTCCATTGGTGGTTGACTTCCCAAAGGGTACTATTATGCATTTCTTGGCAGTGAGTTTTAAGCTGTGACTTTGGCTTTGGTTATTTATCTGTGTTAGCCCTTCCTGTGGGATGTTAGTGTTTTGGGTGGATTCTATGGCTGATTCTAGTTTGCAATCATTTGCAAAGTAGGTCAGATAAAGGCCCTTGACAAAGGCCTTGACTTTTAAGAAGTAGATGACAAAAAGGAACAGACCTAGCACACAGCCCTGAGGGACTCTGCTAGTGACTGGCCTCTTTGTGGAGGTGGTGTAACCTATCCTGACTTCCTGTGTCCTACCTGAGAGACAGCTGACTATCCAGCATGTAATATAGGGGTTTATGCATATATCCATGAGTTTGTTTACAATACTCAAGTGGAGTATTGTATCAAATGTCTTTGTCAGATCAATGTAGGGAATATGCATCATATTGCCCTCATCCATTGCCATGGTGATCTTCACAAAAAAGTCCTCCAGGTTGAGTGTTCATGATCTGCCTTTGATGAAACCAGGCTGGGTGGGATCCAGACTTTGAAGGTTGTCTATGTTCTTATTAATCGTTTCCTCAATAATACTTTCCATGGCTTTGCATACGAGATTGGCCAGACTTATGGGTCTGTAGTTCCCCCCGTTGATAACCTGCCCTTGTCCAGATGGATGACAATTGCAGTTCTCCATTTGCATAGCACAAAGCCTGTCTATAGGCTAGGGTTAAAGAGTGAATACAATGGTCCTTATAGGTCATTTTTCAAGTTATTTAAGTGGCATCCTGAGATATTATCTAGTGATATTTGGGAAGGTTGATGGCATTTCATGGGGAGCAGACTGGGAAGATTGGAGCTGAATTTGTTGGCCAGCAGATTTGCTATATCTTCCAGCTCCTTGTAGGTGGTTCCATTTCAATCTGCTCTGCACACTACTCTGTGCTGCCTTTGAGATTTGGGACATAGCTAAAGAAAGCATTGTGGTTGTTTTTTGCCTGGGAAACTATCTTTACCTCAAATTTGGCTTTAGCAGACTTAGTTTACCCTCTTAGTTGTTTGTTTAGATTGATGAAAATATTTTATAACGCTGGGTGTAACACTTCTTAATCTTGGCAATGACTTTTTTCTGTTATTGTACAACTTGTTTATGTTTAGATTTCACCAGAGCGGCTTGCTTTTTGAGTTAGTTCTGGGCTTATTTCTCATAGGCATAGCTGTCACTATGCATTTATTGAAATGATTGCACAGGGTTTCTCTGAATAATTCCACACAGGCAGCTGTGTTCTCAGTTTTAGCAGGCCTTGGAGTTTTGACAGGTGATCACTGTTATCACTTAGTAGTAGGAAGTTTGTCTTAGAATAATTTATGCATGTTACAGGGTTAACCATGGTCACAGAACTGATTTTTATTTTGAAGGAGATGACTTTATTATCTGACTTTACCATAGAGGATACTACACTAGAGCAGTACAGCATTCTCCCTTGTTTGTGAGTACCAGGTTGAGTATATTTGTATGAACTGTACGTGGGTATATGAACTATCTGGTCCAAGGTGTTTTTGTTTACAAAGTCCAGAAATCTCTAAGCCTGTAAGTCTGGGGTCATGCAAGTATCCCGGTTTATAGTAGGGTAGTTGAAGTCACCCATAAATATAGTATTGGGTTGAAATGTTAGGGCCCCATTAAGTCTGAGTATGAATTATGGGTTTCTTGTGTCATAGAGGGTGACTTGTAGCTTGCAAGGATAGGACTTTTCCTCTGGAAATCTGGAAATGGAAAAGCTCATGTGTCATCCTGTTTGACTAGTCTTGAGGTGAGTTTGTTGTAGATACAGACTGAGACACATCCACTTTTTTCCCTGCCTGAACAGTAGCAGGCCTGAATATGTGGAAGGCATTGTAGCCATGCACTGTTGGTGAGCTCTGCATGGCTTTAAACTGTGTCTAAGTAACTGCACAGATGTCCACATTCTACAGGGTGAGGAGAGCCTGGAAGGAGTGGAGTTTCTTGTTTAGGGCCCTGGCATTGCCTAGTGACACCTTTAAATTCCCTTCGGTTGGTTTTACTATGTCGAATGGTTTGTCAGTTTGGCATTGCCTAAAAGGCACTGTGGACGAAGACAATGTTTTTCTCCAATATAAAAGCCTAGAGGAGACAGGGACAGACCATCCTCGGCAAAGCAACTGGTCTTTTGACCATATCTTCCTCATGCTGACAAATATTATACCCCATTAGACCAGAACTAAGCCAGTTATTGAAGTCAGTCATGTTTTGTACATATTACAGCACCATCCTTGGTAAAGGTTGAATGCTGCAACAGTGCTAGGCACATACCAGCCTGGGACACATAGTTTAAAACCTGTATAATGTCTTTCTACATATAGTCCAGGGAGGTAAGTCTCAGGTCATTTGCACCCACATGGAATAGTACTGAGTCACACTGGTATGTCTGGTCTAATAACATGAGTGTGTGAGTGATTTGGAGGATCCCTGATAGACAGCTGACTGTGATTTTCTCCTTATTCAGCCTGGTGAGCAGGACATCTGTACGTCTCACAATGGGGTCTCCTATAATTAAAATATTGGCTAGTGTGTTGGCACATGCAGATGTGTTGTGTTGGGTGTTAATTTCGTGGAGTGTTTTAGGGTTGATGAGGATTCTTTTTATAGGATAAATGTCTAGGAGGTCTCTGGGGTTTAGGAAGGTTGCTTTTAAGTGTCTCTGCATATGTTCGTCTATATGTTGGCCCAGTATTATGTGTGGTAGGTGAAATGTGTATGTTACCGACAAACTGAACATTATTTGTGTGAGAATCTTGCCTCTAGTGACATTGTATAACATCTCTCACATATTGTATCCTTTTCTCTAATGATTAGTTGGCTGTCAGTGAACATGCGACAATTCCTACATTTTCTCGGGATGCCCATATCTACCAAGCTGGTGGTGGAGAAATTGGGAAAGTACCCATCTATGGTATCAAGTCTTCTTAGGTGAACTACAAAGGGGTGGCATGACAGGCTAACTTGGGCACTGGGAGAGCAAAAATAACTGTATTTGTTCAGCAGTGCTCCTCAGCACACAAACAAGTTGCTCTTTATGCAGCTGAGTTCTCCTGTGTTTTTGCTGGTTAGTAAGTAATGCCACTACTTGCTGATGTCATTGTGAGGAGGCATTTCAAATATCACTGCTATGCTCATACTTCTCAACCTCTCAGCTTTCAAAATCATAGCAGAGGACCATTAAGAGTCATTGCAGGGGGGGCAAAGTCATAGCACTCAGGAGCTGCTTATGTGTAAATTTGCAGCTCTAGCAGGTAGGGACATAATGCATAACTTTGTTGTCATGACACTTGTGGTGCTAACAGATGCATGATCACAATCACACAGCTGCACCAGAAGTACATCCTTACATCACTGTGACAAGGTACACAGTAGCACAGTAATACTTCCGTACAGTACAAAAACAGCCTGGCAACAATCCTTGCAATAAATAAACACCAGTATAATTTGTAAAATGCAAACTGTACCCTCCTAAAAGCCCATATTCTCTTAAACTGAGGTGTATAACCTGTAAAAAGACCTAAACAGTCTTAAAACAGAATGGTGTTTGAATGGGAATGAAAACACACACACACACACAAAATCACTCAGGTGTCCCATATTCCATACCTGGTCATATGATGGACTTGTACAAAACTATCATAATGACAGTATCTCTGGTATTTATAAATTTTAGTGCCACCAGTTTCTCTACAAATCCTTCAGTGGTATGATGACAATTGAAGACTATACAACACTGGTCCACTTGTTGTGTTTGCTTTAAAATTAACACTGTGTGTGCAATGCCCTAGTTAGGGATGGCAGGTTAGTTAAATAACTTGCTCATGCTAAAACCTGCACCTTGGTTATAGGAGACAAGAGCCTGAATCCTCTACACCAACTACCAGAATGCATAGTTAGAGATGGTTGAACTGTTCACAAATGGGTAATTTTGTCATTTATTGGTTCATACAGCTTATTTAATTGCTTAATGGAAAAAATGTTCAAGACTCCAGATTTCAAATGCACTCTAATAAATATTGTTGCATTTAACTAGAAATGTATTAAATCAGAAACATGAATCAAATTGCACATGCATTTATGCAGGTGGTCTATAGTTTGAAAACAGCCCAAAGATCAAGGTGCACTTAATTCACCAATGACCAGGTGCATTTTTTTGAGGGAAAAAGTGGAAACTATTACAAGAAAAAGCCCTAATTGCAAATTGGTATTACATGACATATTCACATTTTGTAATGGTTCTGATTTCTATTGCCGTGAATTTGACAGAAACATCAGCCACAACTTCGGAAAGTAAATAGCTGCTACCTATATATGTTGCCCTTACCCAAGTGTATGCTCCAATCACTGCTATAGTGGTTTCAGGCACAAACTGACACAGCTCCTTTCTGACATTTTGCACTACAGAGAGCACACATAATGGTGTAATCTATAATAACTGAACAACACACACAATAAGGTAATCTGTAACAACTGACCATATTTTAGTACTACAGACATACCACTGCTAATGTGCCTGAACAAATCACAGCTTCAACTGGGCTCGGTTATGAGGAAAGCAATTTCCTTTTCTGCATTTTAATACAGTGCATTCTATACACTAAAATAAATTAATAAGTAATACATTTGATAGGTAACAACTATTTCCACTTACTGTCCTCATGGATCAAAGTTGATGTCTGTTCTGAAGCTGGCATCCCTGCTGACCTCAGTCATATCTGGCAGCAGCAATGACAGGTCCTTTACCATTGTGTCAGGTGTCTGGGCCATCGTGGTCACTTGGGTAGATCAACGGACTTTAGCATTTAAGTGGAAGAAACAGATGATACTGATAACATCCAAACCCTCCTTTGTACAAATATCTGCTTTAGACAAGTGAGTGAATATACAGTTCTTCATCCCTTTAATGAGGCTGGAGTATTTAAAAAGTTTCTGATTCTGATGTATATAAGTGAGATTAGTGTAGACAACACAAATCAATTTTTCTCATTTTACTAGCCACTAATATTCCAGAAAGTAACTTAGTAGAATCAGCAAATTGATATAGTATCTTTTGCTTTCTCATAAGCATGATGCATACTCACTCTATAAAATACTATCCAAATGACTGCATCTGCCCAAAGCACAAAAGGAAGGAGTAAAAACGCTTTGTATCTGAGACACAACGCTTCACATCTGAGACACAACATCAGTCACCTTTCATATCATTAATAATTCTGCTGTTCTCAGGTAGTACATGCAGATAGCAATACATGCAGACAGAACTCAAACCACATTAGTACGCTAAGACAGGTGCTTGTAGTATTTTTAAAGGAACTGGAACATGATACACAGGTTAAAACAGAAGAACAAGACAATGGTGTAACCAGGAATACTGTACTCCATGGAGCATGTCTCACAAATGTTGTACCTACAGAGTCTGGAAGATGTCTATAACTGTTTAAACAAATGACTGTAACACACGTATATACACTATTTGCTTGGAAATAGGAATCCGCATCGACATTAACCCATCTTCCATTTTGTACATGGGGTTGGGGTGACATATCACTGGTGATTATCACCTAGGCTCCATAAAATATTGCTCTCAGCTGTTCTTAATTTTGCCAAACAGAGGTCTGACTTTTGCCTTATTTTTGCCATATCCCAAATATTTTTTTCATTTTTTTGGTGTATCAGTAAATATTACAGTCAGTCAATAATGACATAAATTAAGTGTTCTATTAACTTTCTAAGTGAATTAGAGTAATAATTAAAAAATAACTCTGATTTTTGGAACATCATCCTCTCCTTTATTATTCTTGTCTTCTGTCACATTTCTAGAGCAAAGAAGTTGAGAGGTATGCCTAGAAACATTTTTTACATTTATTTATTAAATGGGAACATCACAGTGGGCAAATTGTATCCATTTTCAGTAGAGGCCCTGGGAGAAAAGCTCCAGACACAGTAAAACATGTAGAAGTAAGTTATATAAATAATATAATTCAGTAATGAAAATCTTGAAAACAGCATAATATAAAGTTATTACATGGGTACACACAAAGACATTAAGTAATTTTTAATACATTAAGGTTAATTTTAATGATATGTAAAGATACTGAAAAAGAGGAGAAAAGAAAGTGAATCATAGATTGTGGAGAGAGGTGTTGAGAAAAATGGGGTGAGTTAGGCGAAAATGGGTTGAGTGCAGCAGAGAAAGAAAAAAATGGGTGTACATTTGGACTGAGTGAGAGAGACAATGTAGTAGTATAACGCAGCTAGTTAGATTTTAGAAGTGAAAAGTTTTAACCTGGGTAGGTATAAGAGCAGAGCCATGATTTAGAAGTTCCTTGAGTATCTGTCTAAACGTGGGGAGGTTTACATTAGATTTCATTGAAAGTGTTAGGGAATTCCACCTTTTTCACCACAGAGTAAGAGTAGAGACAGTCCAGACTATTGCTTATTAAGTTTTCAGTTGGGATATTGCATTTGGTGGTCACGTGTCAATTGTGTGGTTGCTACAATAACACTAAATGGCCAGCTGATCTAGTAGAAGTTGCAACTTAAATATATTTGGAAATTTTACTGGGCCCCCACAGGCTGTCCATGCAACTATCTACAGCTTCTGAATGGCCAATCTCTTCTGTAATGTTCGGCAATCAAACGCTACATATGCCTATCACTAAAGCTTTACAGTCTCTTAGGAAACAATCTAACTCTCTTGAAGCAATGGAAGATTTCCTTTCAAAAAAGTTCTCTTCTATAAAAACAAGATATTTAAGGTATGGCATTTATTTATGTTATAAACTCAATGCTGTGGCAGCAGTATTTAGACGTGTTTGCTACTGGTCCCTTCTGACTGAGAAGACCTCCAGGAAATCTCTCCCTCATTGAATGAGTAGTTGTTCTCTGATGCTTACTCTGGCCAAGACTGAGGCTGTGGTTATGTATTGTACCATCTGACCATCTACCACTCCGTGGCTTTTCTCTTTTTTTATTATGAATGCAGTGGAGTTTGCATGTTGCATGAGAGACTTGGTAGTGTTCCTTATTGACATGCTTTCAGTGAAATGCCAGGTGTCAGCTGTCATTTTCATCTTTGCATCATTGCAAATGACCTCGGTACAGCAGTTCATTCACTACTCTCAGCCCAGCTGTATTATTATTATTATGCACTTTTCTTCATGTTAAATGAAGGTGACTTGGTGTGCCTCTAGCAGGCTCAGAATTTGCTGGCCAGGATTTCAGTCAGTGTAATTTGCCATGGTCATGTCATTCTTGCGCTGTGGGATATAGTCTGATTGACAATGACAGTGGGGCTGGCATTTAAGATCTTGGGTCATGTTAGATGGGCTGAGCTTACTGAAGCACCTACTATATTGCTGTCTAGTCTGCCATCTTTGTTTAGCTAGGAAAACAATAATAATCATTCCCAGTGGTTCCCAGGATGCATCTTAGGCCACCAGGTATGTGTGCTTTCATCAATCATGCTGTAGTCCTAATTTTTCAGTGAATTTCTCTGAGGCCTCCTCTAAGAGATCTTTGAAATCTTTTATATTGGATAGTGTGAATAATAATTATTTGTTGTCTTCCTTGTGCTGTTTCTATGTTAATTTTAATGCTTCCCTTAGAGAATCCTATTAATCATAGACAAAATTACATATTCCTAAAAGAAAAAAAGACTAAAACATCAGAATGATGAACCTAGGTAAATTTATCTACAGAAACTCACATTTTTTTGCAGGAAAGCAAGCCCTCTGCTTGTGCCCAACATACAGACACATCCAATACTTAATTACACGGACAATTCTTGATGTGGCGCAGTGGTGCAGTGGTTAGTGTTGTAGCCTCACAGTAAGTAATTCTCCCATTTGATTCTCAGTGGGGGTGCTGTCTGTGTGGAGTTTGCATGTCCTCCCTGTGTTTGCAAGGGTTTGCTCCAGTTTCCTCCCGCATTCCAAAGACGTGTCTGCAGTGTTTCTCCCCAGGCCTCGGCTGAAAATAAGGCTCCTTTCTAGTCGGACTTTCCCAGTCAACAAATTGTAAATAATTATTCTAAAATGAGATTGTATACCCTCAACAAAGATTTTTTTTTCAGGAAAGTCATGTCACTAGTGATTTAGAAAATATTTCTGCAGCCTGCTATTTTACTTTATTTATTTTGGGATTGTTTACTTTAGTGAACTGACCATTTGGTACTCAGCAAGATCCAGTTTCCATTTTATTTTGTTGCTTAGCACTTAAATAAAGTTAGATTTGCAAACATAATTATGTAAAATAAGAAGATACTCCTTATTCTGTTCATTTTGGGGGTTTAATCCTCACAGACGAACAGCCTAGTCTGGGAAGTAATTAAACAACAGGACATGACATAATTTGTGGGATGGGATGTATCAAACAAAGAAAAGTGTTCCACCTTTTACAGGAATGAGGATATTGCACAATGATCCATAACACTGGATTGTCTTATTGCCATTATGTAACATTTAATTTCCATATATGACTACTGGTATTTTCTAAGCCTGGTATAGACTAAGTGAACCCATTGGGCAATAGCATAATTTTTTAACGGTGAGCAGTAGAACAAACTAGTAAATTTTTCCTTTTATTACAAAATAAGAAATGACAGCACAAAGGAATGTACGTTAGCGCATTACATAGCTGTGTCACATTGTACACCATGAAGCAGAAGGTGAAGCTCGTTGCCTTGTGTGCAAGAGCTGATATGAAAAAGTGCATTCTAGAAAATGTTACATAAATGATGTACGTAACCTCCTACACAGAAATAAAACAGGTTTTAATTTTAGCCAGGGTAATAGAAAGCGTTATCATCATTACAATGGAATGTAGCTGACCATCTCATGATTGCTATTACCTCCATTTCTTTCAAATCTCGTGCACTTCTTATTTTTCATGAAGGTGACTTCTGTTTCAATTTGTGAAATCTTGCAGTCGCAAGTTAAGATACAGTCAGTGGTCTTTATGGCATTAAAAATGTGTGTGTGTGTGTGTGTGTGTGTGTGTGTGTGTGTGTGTGTGTGTGTGTGTGTGTGTGTGTGTGTGTGTGTGTGTGTGTGCATGTGTGTGTGGGTCTGTTGTGTGGTGCGCGTGAGCATGCAGTATACGCTGTTGAATGAAAGTCTTGTTAACAGAGTGTACTGCTGTGAAAGTTGCATTGTTCAGCATTCAGAGAGTTTGAACAACAGCTCTTTAATTTTTCCTGTTTTCTGTGAGCTATGCTTTGAGTGCAGGTAAGTGAGGTTTTGCCTGCTAGGGTTAGAGTAAGGGCTATGTATGGGGATAGCTGTAATGGTGTGTGCGTTTCATAGTTTGTGTGTGTTTCTAATTAAGGGTTATAGTTAGGGCTAGATTAGATTATAGTTTTAACAGTATGTATAACAGGGGTTCTGTATTATAACATCGAAGTTCGTAAACATTGAATGTTATAATATCGAACCTTAAACACCGAAATCTGAAAACATGGAACAATCAGAATACTCTGCGCATATCCTGCTACAGTCCAATAATGAGAGGCCAAGCATACTTACGGTATTGATAATTTAATGGTACCAAAAGGTATATTAGATTGTTTTTACTGAATATAAAAAACTCAACTCATTCCTTCAGATGATGCTCTGCAAGTTTGCACTGTAAATTCCAATGGATTAGTGAAGGTCTCAGAGACCAGCTATATATGGACATGCTCAGAGATCAATAAAGTGCTAACGGCTTCCTAGCAAATATGTTCATACACTGTGCTGCACAGTATTACTGCTGGGAGCAAACATGCATACAGACATCATGAATTATCCATATACTCTGAAAAGATATTTGAAGAAGTTAGAAAAGAAATGGACTTGTAGTTTTTACATTTGAAATGAGCTGCTTTAAACTGCCTTGATACAATATGTAACTGCTCAGTACAATGCATTCCTTGAAGAAGTCCCAGATAAGTATTGTCAGGCTTTCATGTCTGCAGGCATATCAAAGTCTTCTGTGACAATCGGTCATTATCTCGCAGTTTTTGCTAATGGTTTTTTTCTGCATTTTACTTAGGAATAGTGGCTAGTGTTGTGTGAACAATTAACAAGATTTATCAGGGCTCCATTGGGTTCCCCTAAGATGATACATTTATTTATTTATTTACATTTGTTGACCGGGAGTGTCTGACTGGACGTAGGTCCATTTTCAGCGGAGGCCCGGGGAGAAAGACTCCACAGTTAAAATATACAGACAGTAGTTACATTAGATTTATATAGCAATTAGCAATTTGGTCAACATAGCAATTAACAATTACAAACATAGTTACAGATGAAGAACATAGTACATCAGTAAACAACTAGAATCTTTATCATCTGCGAAGTACATAACAGACATTAACAATTGTTACATTAAGAAGTTCCTGCTGTATAATAAGTAGTTAGGCTTATGAGCATCCGACCTTGCTATAATCAAGGTCATTAGTGGGGTGGGAAGAAAGGTAGTGGGTGGATGGGGTGGGTGATATTGGAGGGGGGAGTTGCAAGGGCATAGCCAGCATGTTTTTAGGTGCGCTTTTAGTAAAGTTTTGAAGTGGGTGCATGATGGTACAGAGGTAATTGTGGGTGGGAGGGAATTCCATAATTTGGCTATGGGGCAAGAGAATAGTGCTTCTCCAGCAGAGTTATTGGCTTTCGTGACCTGTAAGTGATTTCTGTTGCTGGATCTTACATATTGCTTCTGAATGAGGCCTTTACTTAGCTTAGCTGCTCAAATGTTTTAGCATCATTTTATTAGCTTCTGTATGTGATATTTTCTGAAACTCTAAGCCCTTAATTCTTTAAACAAATTCCATATTCTCAGACTCAGTCATTACCAAAGATCCTGAAGTACACAACAGAGACTCTGCAATGATACACTGATAGCATACCTCACAAAATGGAGCTGGGAAGCAATGGTCACAGTCACTGTCAATGGCACCTCAACCTTCGTCTGGTTTAACCTCACAACCGCACAACTGGAAGTTTCTTCATGACAGAATACTATAGATGGGGATACCAGGATATGAATTAGTTACACTGACTTACTAGTATCATGATATCCCACTCCTCAGACAGGTATAAACTAATTCATTGAAGCATATTTCAGGGAAGCATTTACAGAGTAGCCATTACAGAAAGTGCATTTCACTGGATTTTGGAATTGCCTTTTCAGGATTTGCTTTAGGAAAGGAGTTGGTTCTTTCATTTAGAGGGTAAGAGGTGACAGAGACCCTCTCCTAACGCACACACATATATATTCTCGAATACGTTTCTTTCAGCCAGTGTAGTTTCAGTGAATTAATTTGAACTAACTGCAATCCTGCAAATTTCTGTTCAGTGAATCGTATCAAATCCCTGTTTATTAACTCAGTGGGACATTATAAATCCTACAAAGTATTTGTAAGGTGGATTTCCAGTTTACTGGAAAAGAAACTTGCTTAGAGAGTGAAATGTCATTTAATTCTGTCACAACACAGAACTATATAATAATAAATTTAGTAGAATCACAGCATTTTTTAAGAATGAATTAACCAGGTAAGAACCTTTATGCAACAAGGGCCTCTTGTCAGGGGTTAGGAATGTGCAGCACTTTCTTAATCACTCATTCAGTCATTGATCATGTAAATGGAGGCTAAACAACTCAAACCCATGAATACACAATGAAATGCGATAGAAGTTCATAACTGCAACCCTCTGTGCTATACTTTCGAGGCAAGTGCTGATAATTCATAGATATGTGATTACTTCTCATATCTTTATTTTGGAGCTCTGTGGAATAGACATAATTTTCTAAACTTTATGTTCTCAAAATTGCAGTTATTTTATGATTACCTAATTGCAGTACAATGTTTTGCAAGGTTCTTAGTTCCTTTTCATGCAGACTAGGGTTTGAAACAAGGATATACTCCCTTGCCCTTGGCCTGACTACATTAGCTAATAAACCTGTTGTCCAGGACATACTAGGTGTCACACATGTAGTATCTTAGCACTGATCTTTACCAAATCAGGAATTCTGGAGTGCTGAGTCATTTGACCAGGACTGGTTCTTTAGCTTAGAGTCAGAGTTTGTGCTTGAAGCACCTCTCTGCATCACTCATGTGTTCAATGCCTTCATGTACTACATCAGTCTCTTACTTAGTCAAGCATTTTTCTTATTTTGCTGCCTTGTATCACCTAACTCAGGTGAACTAACCCTAACCTTACTCCTGCCCCTAACTCCAGCCTTTCACATTATATTAATAGAAATCCTTTCCCTAACAGTACCACTAAGCACAACATGCGCATCCACTACACACACACACACACACACACACACACACACACACACACACACACCAATATACACATAAAACACAAAATGTATCCTTTTCTCTAGCAGTTACTGTAGCCCTAACACAGGAACACTTGCACATACACTCTCACCACCAGTGTTAAAAATTTCAGTTCATCCAAAAACTTTTGGCATTACCATCCACTCTTTCACTTATTGATTCCATGTATATCTCCCCAAACGCAGTATTCACTGTTGTTCTTTCTTTGAGTCTTGCTCTCAATAATGAGTGCTTCTGATAACTTTTGACACCGTAAGTATCTTTGACAGAATATAAAGCTGTAGTACATTGCTCAGGAGCTCAGATAAGTGTTTGGATTTTAACACTAAGCTCAGCTTAATTGACTCACAGCCTTGAAGTAATAGTTACCTAGTTGTTCTTGTCCGTAACTATGACTGACAATGTTCTTTTTGGTACTACCACAAATTACTGGTATAGTAAATTCATTTTAAATACAGTCAGGGGCTTATAATTATTGTTTTTTTTCCGTGTCCTGATCCACATTTGACCATCTAGCTTTCCACCTGGCAGCCATATCTGAGTCACTAATTCACTTCAGAACAAAAGCTCTTCAGTACATGCATTCCCTTTTAGCTAAAGGTTATGTGCTAGAAGCGGTGTCATCATTCATGGAGGGTTAGAGACTTTGTAGTAAGTCATAGCTCCCCATGCATGCCCAGTTAGCATTCTGCAAGGAGTTATGCAAATGATGTAGCATTTAACTGTTAGTCACTTTTGAAAGTGATATAAGCCAACAGACAACATTCCCCAATTGCAACAGATATTGCCTAGGTTTCTCCTGTCTTATTTGTGGAAATCCCAGGGCTGCATGCCATCAGACATGTACCCCACTCTTCTCCCAGGAGAGGAGGTGAGGAGGCACAGCATCTGCACTTCCCCCCACCCCAGATGGCTCCTCCAATGATGGGGTGTTAACCAACCCTAATCATCTGAGTCTATCTCTCTGTGCCCTGGAGTCAAAAGCATATAATTATTGCCACAAATTTATTTTACTTTGTTTCCATCTTGCTTCAGAAGAAGAAAATATTCCCTGTCTGTCTTATATTATCTGTTTGCAGTTTCATCTGACATGTTAGGCCACTGTGTGATGCTATTAAGCAAAAGATAATTTCACTTGGAATTCAGCCACAAAATGATGTACACACAGTCTGCAGTATTTAGTATGATCCACAGTATGTCTTGACCTATTGGGGTCTTTCATACAAGCATAAGCTGCCCTGTAGATTTCCTTGAGTCGGTATGCATCTCATTCAGTCTTACTAATGCAGGGCACACATATGTTTAAGTAGCTACTTTGCATTGGATGAATTAGATGAAAAATAAATGTTTTGATCCAGTATATAAAATGTGTCTGTCTTAAGAGTTAAGACAGTGTTAATTAATAGCTGTTGGAATGGGTAGCAGATATTTCTAGGTCTATATTATGTGATCGAAGAATCTCTTCTTCGAACACATAATAATCAGCACATACTGTATATAGCAAACGCTATTAACTGTGAACAGCCATGTCCTTGATTTTTCCTTAGGAAAAAAAATTAATTTGGCCATTAACGGGAATTGCCCTTTTCTTCAATGTAGAGCGATCTCAGAGTTGGTATATTTAGTTAGGGGGGGTTGTGGGGAGAACAGCCCCCCCCCACATCGGGGGGGGGCAAAGCCCCCCACTTAATTAGTGTTTTAAAGTTTGTTTTTTATTTTATGGCCACGTGAATTTTTGCCCGAGGAACAAATTTGAGGATGTGGCTGTTCACAGTTTACAGCATTCGCTGTATACGTGTTGATTATTATGTGTTCGAAGAAGAGAGTCTTCGATCACATAATATAGACCTGATATTTCTGTATCTAAGCAAGTTGGACAATGTGCCTAAGAGGAGGTAATGTTCCTACTGTTCATAGATGAATAGTAGGCTAACTGCCCTGTAAAGCCATTTTGAGTCTAGTTTGTATCCTAAGGTCAGAATCAAACTCTGTGCCTTGTGTTTCTAACCATTAGGTAAACCTCAGCCTCCTGAGCACTCTCATCAATGTTCTGATAATCCCTTCATTTTTGTAATATTGTAGCTATTTTCAGACTAGTATGTACTGTGGTTTTCCCGAAGTGTTTAGTTCCTGAAGACTGCTTAGAAAATAATACTGATTTAAAAATACAACTTCAGAATTACAAGCTGTCAAAAAAGAATTCTGTGCTGCCTGTATTAATTCATATCAGTTTGCTTATTTAACATTTGTTCACCAGGAAAGTCCAACTTGGAATGAGGCCAATTTTCAGCAGAGGCCCAGGGAGAAACACTCCAGACATATGTCTTTTTAACATGGGAGGAAACCCACACAAATGCAGGGAGAACATGCAGACTCCACACAGAAGGCACTCAAGACGTGAATTGAACCAGAGAACCTCTTGCTGTGAGGCGACAACGCTACCACTGCACCACTGCACCACCTGAATTATTCCCTGTGCCCTGAGTGTAGTTAGTTACAAAAGGTCAGATAGACTCTCTTCAGTCACACATGATGACCATACTGGTATACTTAATCCATTTTGTTTCTGACTCTTCTTTGATAGGCTCCTTATCTGGTGACTGTATAAAATGGCATATCCTCATACAGTCACTTCCTTCCTCCTCTGCAGCACTTTAATCCTTCAACAATCTGCAGTTTCCCATAATTTCCTCTTGGTTTTTGTTTTCATTATTGTTTTGAGATTTTTGCTTTTACCATTGAGTGTTATATTGGCAGGCAAATATCTTTTTTTTTTCCTGCAGGACATGGTCCTCAAACATTTATATCTTTTGACATGTTTAACTAACGTGCCTTCATTTTTAGTACTATTTGTTTACAATGCCTTAAGTATCATTTTACTGTTATTTTAACACTCTTAATTATCATGTTTGTAGGGTTTGGTGTTTTCCTGTTTTATAGACACTGTTATATCTTCTGAGGGTCCATGACATTGTATTGTTGTAATCTCACCAGTGTTACCTTACATTTTTTTCATTCATTCATTTTAGTTAGCTAGTTAGTTAGTTAGTTAGTTAGTTAGTTAGTTAGTTAGTTAGTTAGTTTTGCACCTGATTTACTTCATACTGGCTTACCTTTTCCTTTCTCCAGAGTTCAGTATATTTGATTTTAGGTTTAATGCCACTACATTTTATCATTATTGTACATTCTAACTTATATTAACTTTTCATTTCCTTACCTATATGGGATTTACTCCAGTTTATTATTTTCCATTCACCATTTTTTCCTTCCAGACTGCCAGGGTCTGTTAGTCATACTTGTCTGAGGGTGAGTAGTACCAAGAAGCACAGATCTCATTTTAGTTGTTGCATGAGTTGGGGACCCCGGCTTATCGATCCTTGCCATTCCAAAAATTGGGTGAAGTGGCACACAGTTTGTACCTACACTGTATGAAGTAACATTGATCATTCTCATATCATCTGGAGCAGATAGACCTTCTCTATTGGAAGCACTGCACAGGTGCTATCCCTTAATATCAGTTCTGTTTGCATCAAGACCAACAAATTGCCAGATTTGCTATGAGGTGCAAACGTGGCTTTTATCACCATAACCTGGTTAGATGACATTCAGTTCTAGTCTTCTTGCTCTCCCCTGAGCCCTCAGTTTTTCAGCACTTGCGGCTAATTCAGATTTGTGATGAGGCTGCCATTTTCTGTTGTTTGGCCATTGATCTGAAACAGGTTAAATGTTGGTTCTGCAAACTCATTTGTATATGACAACCCCCCCCCCCCCATCTCTCCACCAGTAGTATAAGGACATTCCTGCAGGAATTCACTGACTTTCTGAGCTCCTCTGTGTTGGTGTTCCCTTGGAGATTAATACTGCAGGACTTTATTATTAGAGTTGATGAAAAATGTATGTTTTTTGTAAAAGAATCCCTTTATCTCACAAAGGGATTCAGGTTCTATCAGGTAGTTACCACTGCACCCCATAGTTTTGTTTTAAGTTGGACTTGGCTTTTTGAACTGTGTGATGATGATTAACATGGTGATGAAGCATGTTTCTTGGTCTGACCAATCAGTCGATGATCTCTTGATTAACTAACCCCAAGCTGATCCACAAAATGTTTGCTATATGCAATGCATGAGACATGGAGATATTTCTCCTGCGCTTTTGGCACCTGTTTTCCTTCACTGTCTCCATGACTATGGTGCCATTATTTTTGATGGTCTTGTGGGGTCCTACAGTCAAGTTCTCACCTCCTTGCTTGATGATGTGAGTCCAAGTCATGCATGCCCCATCTGTTTGGTTTCCCGGGAGCCATGCTTTAATTTTGAGATCTGGAACATTATGTGGTCATGATGAAGTTTAGACCATAAATGGTGCCGTTCTAGTCTGATTGAGGACATGCTTACTCCTTGCTGTCATTTTCCTGTTGGCCAGGAAGAGCGCTCTTGGAAGTAATCTGAATATCTGTCTCAGAATGTCCTCAGGTGCCACAAACTAGCCATCTGCAATGTTCCATGTGATGAAAAGGCTGTACAGGGCAGATTACATTTTATCTTCCAAGCAGTATGATTTAGCAGCCTGGTATTTTGCTGCCAAGTTTGACAGTTCTACAAGTCACTAATCAGGACATTGCCAGTTTTCCCCAGGGGTTGACCTGCTCAGGTTGGTGTGAATTTGCCATTCCCAACTATAACAATGTTACCTCCATTCTTTCCTCTACATACTTCTTCCAGCTGTGTGTTGGATCGATGCTCAAATAGGTTTGTTTTAGTAAGCCTAGAGGCTCTAAAACAATTTATTTTCCTGATGTCACCAACTCACTTGAGGAGGAAGTATTTCTTGCACATTTAAAGGAGGTTTTAGTTACTCCTAACCTCAAAAAGGAGGGTTTAGATTTTCACTATTTGGACAACTGCCATCTGATCTCAAACCTTCCATTTATAAGTAAAATTATTGAGAAAGAAATGAGCCTACATCTAGGATCATACATATGAGAAAATAACAATATTCTTCTTTGTGTTTCAGCTGCTCCTGTTAGGGGTTGCCAGAGCACATCACTGGTCCGCAGAAAGATTGGCAGTGGAGTTTTTATGGTGTTCAGTTGCCAGCCTGACACCCAATCTTCACAGAAGGCACACACATGCACACATTCACACCTAGGGCCAATTGTGAAAGTCCAATCCACCTATTGCGTGTCTTTGGAATGTGGGAGTGAACTGGAACACCTGGAGGAAACCCACGCAGCCACAGGGAGGACATGCAGACTCTGTACAGACGGCACCCCAGCCGCAAATCAAACCAGAGAATCTTTTGCTGTGCGATGACAATGCTAACCACTCCACCACCGAGGCCTCCCTATATGAGAAAATAATGATGATCCTTTCCAATCCAGCTTCAGAGCTAGGAATAGTACTGAGATGGCTATAAGTAGAGTCTTTAACAATCTCCTTATTGTGAGGGATCAACATTCTTGCTCCCTCCTGGTCCTACCTGATATGTCCTTGCCATTGATATGCTGGAGCACTCCATTCTTCTTGATCACTGGGAACATTATAATGACATTTCTATTGTTACACTGACAACATGCAGCTTCTCTGATAAGCATTTTTCAATTTATTGCTTCATCAGTGACAGTTTTCATTCCTATAGTTGTCAAAGATTTCTTGGATGAAATATCTGGCACTTGGCTGCATATGTATATCTCACTGTATTCTCAAAAAGCCATAAGCTGGATAACTGCTGTCATTGTTTACATTCAATGCTAAAGTTGAACTCATGCTTCTGGATGACATCATCAGCCTAGACTGGAAACCAGATTAACTCTTATATGCCCTGTAGTGTTCAGTTATATAGCCCAGTTAAACTTATCTTTCTACACACTAGAATGGATATGGTCACTGGGAAGGTAAGTACAGTGTACTGGACACTGTCCCTGGCTTCCCAAAATATCTAATTGCCAGTTGTAGTGAATTTCTTTAGCAATCATATCTATATATCTATCTACTGAGGACATATAAAAATGCACAGTGTCACATTTAATCTCTCCAGAAATGTGAAGTCTTTCTAGCACTCAGAATTTATACTATACCTTAAATATAGACTGTCCTCATCTCTACTATATGGACTTAGAAATAACCAGTAACTAATTTACCAATAGTGTCATGGCAATTTTAATGCTATGACTACTAGAAGGTGACAAAATGCTTAATTGGTAAATCTTTCTTGGCAAACCCCTAAAATTAAAATTCTCACTAATCATGTGTTCATTTCTGAAAGCTATACCACCCCACAATCCATGCACTATATAAATAACTTTGTAATAAAGCTGCAACCATGCTGTGGAATAGGGAAAAATTATTTCTGTTCCACTTTCTCCACTAAAGCAATCTCAAACAATTTGGGTATAGCATTAATCACTTACTTCATCCACGAAAATCATATCAACTGAATTCCAACCCTCAGGCCTCCACATCCGTAGTTGTCTCCAACTTTAGCCTATTCTTTGGATGTATTATTCTACCCACATATTGCTCTCTGTCTCTGTCTCTCTCTCTCTCTATCTCTGCATATATCCTTTCTAAACCAAAACAAAGGAAGGCTGTTACATCTTTCAGTTGCACTTCTAAAAGTAATATGGCTTCTGACATACCTTTTCAGTAGTATTTTAGCATTTATCAAAAGCAGAGTTTTGCTAAATTTTCCCTTATTTTGAAATGGCCCCTGCTAAAACTTTGCCTCACCACTTATGCATGAATCTACTTATGAGGTTGTATATCTAAATATTCACATTTTGGTATTCCTAGATAAGACATAATTCCATCACTGAGTTCCCAGGCTGCAGATGTCATCATTGTATTATACATGGATTATGATGCTTCTGTCTACTCCTTAGGGGTTAAGTATCACTGCAAACTATTTCAGTCCAGCATGAAATTGTCCCTAGGTTCCAAAACCATTGAAGTGACTTCTGAAATGACAGTTTCTACATGTGCTTTATCCATGAACTTTTTTTTAAGACTTTATCTGTGAACTTTGTCCTTTTTCCTTAAAGATATGAATGAGAAACCAAAGCTGATTTACAAAAAACACTGCTCTCTTGGCATCCGTACTCCACGGTGCATTTTATATAATATTTCCAAGAACCAGAAAAGAGATTGTTTTTTATTAAAAGCAACAGAAATACAAAATGAATCATACCAAAAACTTTAAAGAAGTAGCCAACATTGTGGCATAGATGACTAAAGCCCCAACTACGATGCAGATGATGCAGCCTGGATTAGTGGATTTAGCATCTTTGGCACTGACAATGGAGGTCAGGCACCACCATCTGGGGTGGGAGAGAGTTGCTCATGTACGGGGTACACAGAGTGGTTAGATTTCCCCTGATGGATTCCGGGTAAACAACTGTGGAGTACTTCTTGAGGATGGGCAGTGTGAGGTGACAAGTTGATGTCAGGCCCTTGCAGAAGTGAGGGGTAGATTGGGCATGGCCCACCTATTGCATGCCCCTCTTGCAATGTGTTACCATGACTCATGTGGGTCACAAAAAAAGAACAAGAAAAAAACATTCCCAGCATGATGACACCAACTTGAGACACCTTGATTTCCTCGCCAAAATCAACCTTTTTTCAGAGTTAGTCCAGGGAAGACCAGAGGAAGTAGGTAGACCTGGCGATTGAGAAGAGGCACCAGGATCTACTAATAGTCTGCTGTGGAAGACAAATTAGTGAGAAAAAATTGAAAGAAGTGCATTGATAAAGATTGAGATACAAACTGAAAATATATTGATGTGTTTATACAAAGTCTTCACCCTATTGTATGAAAAAGGAACAGTGAGATTGCCCAACACGCTAAAATATATGCATTCATAATGACATATTTTGAGATGAAAGATTGCCATAAGCAGAAACTCCATAATAAGTATAATCTAAATCCAACATGGAATTATGAACTCATCAGACTTTACTAAATGAAGTGCATACCTTAAAATCCATCTATCTAATATAATCAAATAGGTGTATACACTTTCATGATGGGTACTCCCCCCTTAATAATCACTTTCTCCCTCTGTTTCAATACAGCCACCATTTCAACTACTAACACTGAGGTGAACACAACAATTTTCCCTTTAGCACTTTATCCCTTCATATTTTCCTTCTGCCAACACCCCCAGTATTTGTGGCCAACTATAAAAAATAAGCAGTTGTAGTCATTCCACAGAAGGAAGACTTTCAGCAAAGTGGAAAAAATCGGAATGTTTTATTCATTCCCATTTTGATGGAAGTCTGAATGTGTGTGAGTGTGATATTCCTGGGTGTAAGAATGTGTGTGGATATGTACTGCATTAGTGAATGTGTGTGAACGTTTGATTGGCTGATGGAAGTATGTGTATGACTGAATGGAAAATCTTTCATTGACAGTTTGTGTGTGTGTGTGTGTGTGTGTGTGTGTGTGTGTGTGTGTGTGTGTGTGTGTGTGTGTGTGTGCGTGTGTGTGTGCGTGTGTGTGTATGTGTGTGTGTGTGTGTGTGTATTTGTGTGTAGGACACATCTGCAGAGAAATGCATATGTGTGCACATGTGCACAAATGACCGTGAGCATGTGTGTATACGAATGTGAGGTTGGTGGATGACAATGTGTGTGTGTGTGTGTGTGTGTGTGTGTGTGTGTGTGTATCAGTGAGTTAATATTGGTTCTAGTGCAATATTGGCAAACAGTGCAGTTAAGAAAATTCCTCTTTTTCCCGACTATTGCTCAGTCTCCAACCTAGTATATAAAGTTGTGGGCTATGGATGCATCAAGGCTTCCTGCAAAATCATGTATTTTCTTTAATTTGTTTAAATGAGTGGCTTTTGATGTGATTGCAATAAAACATTGTGGAGCTGACATGAGCTCAATATAAGCTGTTACAAATGTAGAATTAAACAGATGTAACTTTAGTTTGCAGATTTTATGCCTTGCTTGTTTAATATGCTTCCTCACCTACTTGCTCTCATTGCATTAGGATTAAATAACTTAGTGAACACGTTTTGCACACTTTATGATTTTACATTCTCAGACATTCTAGAACTGATTTATTTTGTTTATGTAAAACATTTGTATATCTCCTACCATTAATCCTATGTAACTGCCCTCGACAATTTTGTTGATTATATATAACGAGGCAGAGTCTAAACATGGTCCAGCTAGATCAATGCCCTGCCCCAGGTAAGAAAATTGAAATCAATCAACCAATCAATCAAGTAAATGAATAAACAAATACATGTTTTGCTTTCCTTATCAGAGCACGGTCTTTCAGTCAAACATTCATACAACATTTTACCTTTAACCTTTAGTTCTAATGCCCCATTCTCCAGATTAAATCTTCAAAAAGGGATATTTGTTTACAATGAACATTCTAAAACTAATTCCATATTTAGATGGCTTTTTTATCTTTGCAGTTCTTTTTCAAAGTGTCAGTAGTCTCTCCCTCTCGGGTGAGAGATCTCTTACACAAGCTGGGATTCCAAAAGAACACTTGAAAGTAATTTTTGAATTCATCACAAAGGATTGTGTTCCAATGGGTGTCTGTTAGAAAAAAAAAATCTATATCTATATCTATTTCTAACTGCAGTGGTGATGCTGCGGTAGCATTGTCGCCTCACAGTATGACGTTGTCCTGTTCGATTCTCAGCTAGAGCGTCTTCTGTGTGGAGACATGCGTGAATGGGCGTACCTTCGTTGAAAGTTGTGCATCAGAGCTGGCAACTCGGCACGTAAAAATCTACTGCCAATCATTAGCGGACCGGAGTTCCTCTGTGGCGACCCCTAACCGGGAAAAGTCAAAAGACACAACAACAACAGCATATCTATATCTATTTCTAGGGCTTTCCATTCAGATTTTGGCGTCCGCAAGGGAATACCTCAGGATTTTGGCTCTCATGACAGGAGAGCAGGGGTGTATTTACAGTTACCCATCCATTAATCCAGATTGTGAATGGAGAGAGAGAGAGTGAGAGAGAGAGAGAGAGACAGTGAGAGAGAGACAAACTGCTTTGTTTAATATGAAGTGGGAGCCTGTTCCATAGAAGATGATTTTTTTTTTGAGTTTGGTATTTATCACGTCAGCAGGTTTGGTTTATGTTACATGGATAGTTGAGGTCTTTAGTGTGAGTGTTCATGGTGTTACTGGTTTTGTGACTATGAGAGAGGTCATCCAGGACAGGGTCATTTGAGGTCTTGCAGACGAGGCAGATATCCTTTCTAAGGAGACAATATGAGACTGAAAAGAGACAACTTTAAGGCTTTCTCTATAGGGAATGGAACTTGGGCCCTTGATTTTCTTTCTGAAGAGACATTGTGGTCTTTCAGGTTGTATCAAATGCCTGAACAGGTATATTTCAAAGGGTGCAATGTGTCCAATTATGGGCCTAACAATGGGTGAGTAGAAAGGTATAATAAAATCCTTAGATCTCTAAGAAATACACTTACTAATCAGTTGGGCTAGCCACTAGACAAAAGAATTTCCTAGTGACAGCTGTTACATGGTAGTCAAAGGAGAACGTATCATCCAGAAATGTGTCCAGGTCTCCGATAATTATGTCTGTTTTGGGTGAGGTGCCATTAAAGCGGTAGGAGCAGGAGTGCTCCTGTTTGACAAAAGATAAAATAGTATATTTGTTGACATTTAGCTTGAGACCATGGGCTTAGAACCATTTGTTTGTGTGTCTTGAGACCATTGGCTTAGAACCATTTGTTTGTGTGTCTTGAGACCATGAGCTTAGAACCATTTGTTTGTGTGTCTTGAGACCAGGCTTAGACCCATTTGTTTGTGTGTCTTGAGACCATGAGCTTAGAACCATTTGTTTGTGTGTCTTGAGACCATGAGCTTAGAACCATTTATTTGTGTGTCTTGAGACCATGAGCTTAGAACCATTTGTTTGTGTGTCTTGAAACCATGAGCTTAGAACCATTTGTTTGTGTGTCTTGAGACCATGAGCTTAGAACCATTTGTTTGTGTGTCTTGAGACCAGGCTTAGACCCATTTGTTTGTGTGTCTTGAGACCATGAGCTTAGAACCATTTGCTTGTGTGTCTTGAGACCATGAGCTTAGAACCATTTGTTTATGTGTCTTGAGACCATGAGCTTAGAACCATTTGTTTGTGTGTCTTGAGACCAGGCTTAGACCCATTTGTTTGTGTGTCTTGAGACCATGAGCTTAGAACCATTTGTTTGTGTGTCTTGAGACCATGAGCTTAGAACCATTTGTTTGTGTGTCTTGAGACCATGGGCTTAGAACCATTTGTTTGTGTGTCTTGAGACTATGGTCTTAGAACCATTTGTTTGTGTGTGATAGTCCATCTTGTAGAATCTAGGAGTTACCAATGAAGTTAATGATGGCTCCAAGTTTAATTTCATTGGCAAACTTGGTCATTCAGAGACCTTTGATGTTATCTTTCACATCAGAAAATATAAAACAGGAGCAGCTGCAGTACCGAGCTTCTGGAGATACCACTAGATTTGTGCATTTTCAAAGACAGCATACTCTCAAACTTAATTTGCTGAATTTTGTATGTGAGTGAGTTTGCTATCCATTGGATAAAATAAGCATTTATATTTACTTTCATAAGTTTATCTATGATGCCTGAGTAAGGAATGCTTTAAAAAGCTTTGACTAGGTCAAGATAATCTATATGTACTGAATTTCCTTCATCCAGGGCCTCAGTGACTTTCTCAGCAAAGTCAAGTTTAATCAGGTAAGATTTACCCTTTACAAGCACATATTGTTTTGAATCTAGGGACTTCAGGTTGCAAATTTATATATTAAGGAGGTCCATAATTATGTATTATGTTGTCTTGCAAGTAAGGCTTGTCAGACTTATGGGCCTATGTTTACTAAGATTGTGAAGGGGATAACCACAGCTGTTTTCCATGCTTTGAGCAGAAAGCCAGATGAGAGGGTAAGGTTGAACAGCTTGTAGGGTGGGTCAGTAAGACATTATTTCATACAGGTAAGGAAGCACCCTTGCACATTATCAATCCTCACTGAGGTACTATTTTTCACTTCCAAGAGAGCCTTTAGAATTTGGAATGAAGACTGGCCGGGGAGAGGGCAATAAAGGGCTTGCATATGTAGGCTAGGTGGAAATAGAGGGAAAAGGTTTTAAGTAAACTTGCCTACAAGTCAGTCAGCAATGCCTTCTGAATCTGAGACAGTATGTGTCAACTCAGAGCTGCACTGGGGGTTACTGAGTCAGCTCAGAGCTGCACTGGGGGTTATTGTGTCAACTCAGAGTTGCACTATGTGTTATTGAGTTAGCTCAGAGCTGCATTGGGAATTATTGTGTCAACTCAGAGCTGTACTGGGGGTTATTGTGTCAGCTCAGAGCTGCACTGGGGGTTATTGAGTCAACCCAGAGCTGCACTGGGGGTTATTGAGTCAACTCAGAGCTACGCTGGGGGTTGGTTATTGAGTCAGCTCAGAGCTGCATTGGGGGTTATTGTGTAAACACAGAGCTGCACTGTGGGTTATTGAGTCAGCTCAGAGCTGCACTGTGTGTTATTGAGTCAGCTCAGAGCTTCACTGGGGGCTATTGTGTCAACTCAGAGCTACATTGGGCGTCATTGTGTCAACTCAGAATTGCATTAGGTGTTATTGTGTTAGCTCAGAGCTGCATTGGGGGTTATTGTATAAACTCAGAGCTGCACTGTGGGTTGTGTCAACTCAGAGCTTGCACTGGGGTTACTGTCTCAGCTCAGAGCTGCATTGGGGGTTGCTCAGAGCTTCACTGGGGGCTATTGTGTCAACTCAGAGGTGCACTGGGGGTTATTGTGTCAACTCAGAACTGCACTGGGGTTATTGTGTCAACTCAGAGCTGCACTGTGAGTTATTGAGTCAGTACAGAGCTTCACTGGGGGCTATTGTGTTACCTTAGAGCTACATTGGGCATTATTGTGTCAACTCAGAGCTACATTAGGGGTTATTGTGTCAACTCAGTGCTGCATTGGGGGTTACTCAGAGCTGTATTGGGGGTTATTTCTAATGTTTCTTGATGTCTAAGAAGGGCTTGGTATTTTCTTTAACTATGGATTCATACTTGACCTTGGAAGATTTGATTTTATTTCTAAACTCATTGAATTTAATTTTGAGATGTGGGATTTTCACTTTGTTACTAATAGAGAAGAGTTTTTTTTCCTGTTGTTGTAGAGCTTGATTATGCAAGATTTCAAACAAAATGGTTTATTGCTAAACTTGACACTGTATTTCGTGTGGATTAGAACTGATGTCTCAACACAGGTATTAAGGTAAAAACAGAATCCTTCCATGACTGCAGCAGTGTTTGTTGTGGGGTCCTCAAGGAGAAGGGGCATTTGAAACTCCTCAAGTTACTATATAATAGAAGTAAAGTTGCCAGAAATGTCTGAATATGGTAGTGTGTGTGAGTGCTTTGGTCTGGGTTCCAATGCTGAGGAACACTGCTTGGTAGCTAGCCAAACAAGGGAAAGTACAATTCCAGGAGCAGAGTATAATGATGCCTTGTAATGGTCAGGTCCAACATGTTTGATCCCCTTTTAGAAGAGCATACAGTCTGGTCAAGTAAGTTTGCATTAATGAAATCTAGGAAAAGTTGAACATATTTATTTTGTAGTAATGCAAGTACTGCAGTTAGATGGATAACTAAAATCCCCAGATATAATAGTGCTTGGTTTGTTAGTAAGGGACTCAATCTTATTTAGGAATGTCACATGGGCTGACGTGATATTGGAGGTATTTAGCTGTGTATGTCTAGATGTGATGGTAGGAGAACTGAACTGTCTCACTAGAAGGACTGAACATGTGATGAGCATTGAACCTTCCCTCATAGGAAAGGTGTATAACAATGCAATAGAACTATGTTGCAGTAATGAAGCAGCTGTTTATGCTTTCAAGGCTTAGGAAGGCTTCTAAAAGATGTTCATAGGCAAATATTAGGCTATCAGTTTGCAAACTATTATAAGACTAAGAAATAACGTGAGGTCAGAATTAAATGCTGTACCTTATATCTCTGAGGTAAAGGCGTTAACCATCACACCAACCCCCTTTCTTATTAAGGCTTCTAGCACTGAACAGTGCCATCCTATTAGACTTCTGATTTGGTTTGGCTAGGTTGGTATATGGAACAGACTGGCATTGCCTAAAAAGGCACTATGGGAATAGAGAAAGTTCTGGCCAGTATATGTGAAAGCCCTGAATTGAATGATTCAGGCCATTCCTAGCAAAGCAGGTAAAACAGTCATCCATTTCTCTCCAGGATGACCCACATCAGATCCCCCACCCCACCCCACTCTGAATGATAGCAATAGTTGAGTCAATTATAGAAGTTATTCATCCTTTGCTTATATTGAGGCATCGTTCTTGATGAAGGTAGGATGCTACTCAAGACAAGCTGTAGCAGCCTTGGATGAATATGTGAGTGCTCCATCATGTCTCTCTTCATGTACACACAATCAGACAAACCAAAAGCCCAAGGAAACTCTCGGAGTTAGTGTTAGCCCCGCTCTGCTCCCCTCCCTGCCCCCAAATCTCACCTGCCACCACTAGTGCTAAATTTAAACCAGACATTGCCACACCCCTCCTGCTAAGTACCAATCAGCACATTACACATCATTGAACAACCCTCCCCCCATTTCCTTCTCTTCCATTCTTCCACACCCTGTTAGCACAGTCAGCCATCAAAACTTGGCCTCCCCCCTAACAAAATGCAAACAAGCAAAAAAATACTAATTACCCAAATGCCTATACTGTTTCTATTTTACCATCTCACTGCCTATGAACAAACACTTGACCATGGTATTCACTACCCAAATGGTCAAACAGGCACCCACAACTTCACACATAACACCAAATACTTTACCATCCCCAGCACACCGAATATACCGCCTCCAATAAAATACCACCCCTGTACAGCCACAAGACAAAATCCTAAAGACAAAGACTAAATAAAACTTATTAACAAACTCCTAAAGCTTTGTCACTATAACGTTATAACACATGGGGACATCCATTCCAACCCTGGCCCACCCACACCCAATAACCTCTACTCCCCTACCACAACCCACACAGTCAAGATACCCATGTATACTCTCACTGCTTCCCTCCTAGCATTTCACCTAAATATTAGAAGTATTAACAGTAAGATTCCCAACCTACACACCCTCCTAGCAACCCACTCCCAAGACATTATGTGTCTTAGGAAACCTGGCTAAAACCCAGTACTACTGACAATGAGATACTACCTCCAGGATACAATATTCACCGGTTAGACCATGCTACTAAGAAAGGAAGTGGGATAGCAGTCCTTTACAAAAATACTCTAACCGTTAATAGAGACATCATTCAACCTCCCCAATTCAATAACGCGGAACTCCTCATAACCAAGCTACAGATTAACCAAAACAAACACTGGAACATCGTCTGTGCATACATTCCGCTGGCAACAACTTAAATACCCTAGAGGATATCCTTTACAGGTTATCCACTACATATCTGCAAGAAACCATAGTTCTTGGTGACTTTAACACCGATTGACACCCCTCCTCATCTGACCCCCCCCCCTCACCCATATAAACTTATCTGGGTTTAAACAGACCATAACCTCTCCCACTAGGATAAACAAACCAACCAACAGGGAAAGTATCCTAGTCAATAACCAACCCCAACTGTACACAGCTGGTATTCTCCCTGATGACCTTCAGCGACCATTGTCTAACCTATATCATAAAACATAAGGCGGGAAACCCTCACCAGCCCAAATTTAAAACAGTTAGAAACAGGAAAAACTTTGATGCTGCTATATTCCAAAATTAATTAAAAGCAGTTGACTGGTCAAAACTAAAAAAAATCTAACTTTAGAGGAGGCTATAGTTTACTTCAACACTAAATTCCTGAGTATCCTTGATTCCCACGCTCCAGCACGTACAATAAAAACTAGATCAAATACAGCACCATGGCTCACAAAAGATACCAAAGCTAAAATAAAAACTAGAAACAGGGGCTGGGACAGCTGGAGAACAACTAAAGCCCCACTTGACCATCTAAAATATCGTCAACTCAGGAATGATACAAAAAAATCTATTTTACTGGATAAAAAAAGCTTCTGCCAAAACCTCCTACAAAAACACCATAACAACCCTCAAAAGTTCTGGGCAGGCTTAAATCAACTACTTTGCCCAGGTCAATCTACCACCCCAACCCTGGGTAACCACACCCATAGTGCCCCAGAGACCATAGCCAGCGCCTTTAATAACTTTTTCACTGAAACAATCCAATCCCTAGCAAATCAACTAACCCCCTCTAACTTAAACCCCACCCCTAATCTACCCAATAATCACCTTGAATTTAGCTTCCAACCAATATCCACTAGTTTTATCAAAACACTTCTAAAAAAAACGAAAACCTACCACCCTTGCTGCCGACCTCCTCCCTGCAGAGTACCTACAAATAGCTGCCGATGAAATTGCATATCCCATATCTATCCTTATCAACAGAACCTTATCCGAAAACGCTATCCTCTCTCTCTGGAAAATATCTCACGTCATCCCACTCCATAAAGGTGGCAGCTCTACAGACATATCCAACTATAGACCCATTGCCATTCTTTCCCCACTAGCCAAAATAATGAAGAAATGTGTACACAAGCAACTAATGCAATACCTTACACAGAATAACGTATTACTTATTAATTATTAATTATTAAAAATTTACTATCCAACTCCAAACATGGTTTCAGGCCATACCACAGCACCACCTCAGCCCTCCTTTCCTTTACTACTGCCATAAACCATAAGTTCATAGGTTCATAGGTAGGTACTAGGCTATTATCCCTAGGGCCTATATAAGCCTAGCCAAAAATATACCCTGGCTTTCGCCACCCAAGAAAATTATTTTCCTGTGCCCCTGTCAAGCAGAGCCACAGAAGTGATCCCTGGGGTGAATTTCCTATTTCCCATCCAATCATCAAGATTTTTCTTGAAGAGTGCTAATGAGGAGCTCTGTTTGACATAGATAAGTAGTCTGTTCCAGAGTATGGGAAGTCTCTGGGACAGGAAAACAGAAATGACAATAGGCTAACCTCTGCACTCTTTTTTGACCTGGCAAATGCCTTTAACGTAGTCAACCATGAACTTCTCATTCTTTCACTAAAATCTATGTTCATCAACAAGCCCACTATCCAATGGTTCCAGTCCTACCTGACTGGTAGACAGCAGGCAGTACTATGGCAGGGCAAACTCTCCAGCCAGCTACCTCTCACACTTGGTGTCCCTCAAGGGTCCATACTAGGTCCACTACTCTTCTCTATTTTTATCAACAACCTTCACACTGCTATCCCTAAAGCTACCTGCATTCAATATGCAGATGATTCCACTCTGATCTGCTCAGCCACCTCCCCATCCGAACTGCAAACCTTAACCCAAAATACATTCAACACTATTGAGAACTGGCTCACCAACCAACACCTACTATTGAACCCCAACAAAACTAAACTTCTACTCTTCTCCCCCACTAGTAGATCTACCACACTCTCATTCTCTGTCACATCTAACAATGGTACCACTATTTTCCAGATCATCACACCAAACTGCTAGGGGTCATCATAGACAATAATCTCAAATTTGACCTACAGGTCAACAAAACCATACAGACTATCAATAATAAGCTTGGATCACTGTATAGAAACAAAACATTTTAATCCCACTAGCCAGGACTGCAATCACCCGATCACACCTACTCTCTACTCTTTTATATGCCTCGCCTGTGTGATACCCATGCCCTGCCCCAGCAATCCAGGAGCCTCAATCCTCACCACTAACACCACTGAGGGGCGTCTCATATAGGAGGAAAGGATAACAAATACACACAGTAAAGTGCAATTTCCCTTAAGAGCACACAGAGATCACAGTCAGTTCGGGGCTGGTCGCTCCCTTGCTCTCCAGGTCCCCAATAAGACTCCCCACTGGCACAGCTATAGGGTCCAGATCTCAGCCTAGTGGGCAAGCTAAAACCTCTAGCACCCTCTCTGTCCAACCAGTGATTCGTGTCCCTGCCCAAGTAGCTGACACACACTCACACACACACACACACACACACACACACACACACACACACACACACACACACACACACACACACACACACACACACACATAAACACTTACACAAACACACACTTTGGGAAGAGTTTATACAACCACACAGACACTCATGGGAAAGGCTGGCACAGGTTCTCCAGCTGTGTCCCTTTCTCCTGGACTATATGGTAGTACCAGCTCCCCCCACCCACTAATTTTTATCAGCTACTCAAAGGCCCTTAAAAGGGTGTCTAATTATTACTGTGCAATATTATTATCCAATTGGTAGTATAGCCCAGGGCTAAAGCTATTGGAGTAGCTTTGTACAATTTTACCTAAAGGCATGCAAGTACACTAAGGAGCTTAAACTATCTCTACAAAAACAGCCACAGTTGAAAGGGTTTAAAAATATTTAATAACAAATAGTCAAAACACAAGACAATACTTTTTACTACACAGTGCTAGTCAAGAGCTCAGAGATCACAGAGAAATACTTAAAATAATGCAGTAGTAAAGTTCTGACATCAAAGAAAAACACTTAGTCTAATCTTTCTAGTTTCTAGCTATTTCTAAGAGAAAACAAATCTAAGATAAACTTACATATAGAGCAAGACAGTGTTGTGAGTTGGATGGTCAAGAAAAAATGCTTAATGCTCTCTAATTCTCTCTGTTTAAATTGATATCACATTCCTGATTCACATTACATCATTCTTCACACTTTCCTGGGGTTCCCAGGCTAACAGGCTATATTCTTTAGTAAGTTCACACTAGGTCAGGAAGCAAAGCCATTAAGGAATTTCTGCATGCAAATTCTGGTCATTAACTCTGGCCTTAAAACAATAGTAAGAATTCCTTCATCTAGACTGGCCGGAGCCGACTTTAAATATCAAAGACAGTCATAAAATGCTTGACTTAGCTTCCTTACAGCAGAGTGTACTTCTGTTGCATTTTTGCAGTTCCTCATGTAACAGTATTTTTTCCATTTAAGACAACAAGCCTGTGGCTTACATTAATATTTACAAATGATAGAATTATCTACAAATTCTATCTGGCTAGGCTGGCAGCCTTCCCCTATCTTCACCCAATCTTCACAGCCTGCACTCTCAAACCTCAACAAATTCAAACTAGGTAAGCTGTCCCATAGCTACAATCATATTGCCATATTCGCCACTGGCTCCACCTATAGAACCCACCACGGCCAGAACCTTAAACAACTAAGCTGCCCAGCTTAATTCAATTCAATCAACTCTTAATAGCTCACAGAATTCTGTACTACCCTGAGGATACCCCCTCACTTAAAAATATTATTAAGCGATATAACAACCAGAGATTCCTATGGTCACCCGATAAACTACTGGTCCAAACCCACAAAGCTAATAACTCTGCTGGTGAATCCTTGTTTGCCAACTTCGTTGGCAAAACCTGGAATTCGTTGCCAAACTATATAACCCTACAATCCTCCAAAAGTCTCTTCAAAAAAAAAAAAAAAAACTCAAACAGTATCTCAAAGCGAATTGGCTATGCACATGTACCAACCCTGATTAAGTTATAAACTGAAAGCATAATCTGGAATTATCATAAGATGTAACTACGTCACCAAGCTCTGCTTCCAAACTGATGTCTCTTACTTTTGATTGTGTCTGTCCATGAGAATTGTGAGTCCCTATTTGGAGACACTACTAAGCCATTGTATATAATACCGTTGTTTTTATAATTGTTTCCTAACGTCTTTGTAAGCCATTGTATATAATCACTTTTTTGTAATTGTTTCCTAACTTCTGTGTAATCTATGTAAGTTTTACTATGTGGAGCTTTTCTCCCCGAGCCTCCGCTGAAAATGGACATGTATCCAGTCGGACTATCCCAGTAAACAAATGCAAAATAAATAAATAAATAAAATGTAATTCATGGATGTGTGCTTCATGTCATTTAAATCCATGTGAACAACAATTATATCATAGGAGTATCTGGGATGAAGGGATTTGAGAGCCTGAGTATCTTACAATGAAGTCACCTATGAATAAAACATTTCCTTGTGTTTTGGCATGTCCATAATGCTGTAAGGGTTCAGACTGGGTTGTATGATGAGTCCACTGAGTAAGGTTTGTGATAAGTGGTCACAGAGGAATAATATGAGAGGTCATATTCTGTAGACAAGAAGTTATTGAATAAGGCTTTCACATCTGAGGCCTTTCAGGCTTGGAAAAAGACTTCTTAAGTACGTCAGCATAAGTAGGTTTATTTTTTAGTGAGTGGAATACAGGTCCAAGGCAGGTGTACATGCTGACAACATCTTAGGTGCTGTGTAAGCTGGTATGAGAGGCTAACCTCCAACTTAAGTAGGTATTTGTACCCCTCACATGTGGACTGTGGTGAAGGCAAAAGTAAGTGACTGTCAGTGTACATTATAATGCCTGAAGGTACTTAGTGTTAATAGACTGGCAAGAGAGAGTGAAACAGTGGACTGCAGACACAAGATCTCAGAACAATTTGGACTGATAGTTTCCAATGTGTATTACGGTCATTGGGGGAATTTAAGCATGTTTGGACAGCTTAGTACCTAGGAGAAGGGTGCAACTAAGGATGGATACAATACCTAGTAGAGGAAGTTACAGAATATAAAAGTTAATGGACATGTAATTTGTACGCCAGTTAGCTTAGTTCACAATAGAGTGGTTTGCCGAACATAGAAAGTAATAGTCACATGTATTTCAGATGCTGCATATTTCACACTAGATCTGGAAATATGACCAAATCATGTGACACTGAAATTAGAATCTGGTCTAGCAACAACCGGGACTGTCTGCTGAATTTTCAACTTTCGGGACATCAGGAACATCATCAGGAATGGAAGTACAAGTTAAGACACGTTCTGCAACAGGAACATTGTCTGAGTTGCTCTGAGATTTAGAGTCTGTATCACAGGGACAATGCTGAGATATTGATTTTGATGCAGGAAGAAGATATCTGTGATTTCTCCTGTACTCCACACCCTCAGATTCTACGAAGTAGGATCTCGGCTCGGTACATATACCTGTTACTTGACTAATCTGGTCGAAACATTTTACTGTTTATACCTTCACTGTCTCTCCTTCTTCTTTCAATGGATGAAGAGATCTGCTCGATTTATCATAGCTGGACTTCTGGAAAGAATGCTTCCTAAATAGTTAAGCTCTAATTGTCCTGTTTTCCTTAGCTTTAGGCCTCAACAAACTGGAACTGATAGGCAACGTTGTTCTGATTTGCCTAGATAGAAGTCTCTGAGAAGGCGAGTCAAGTATGGGGTATGATTCTGAGATAAAGTAAATTCAAAAAGACATCATTATTGTCAGGCTTTGACCTCTCAAGTAATTGCTTTGCTCTCTGCACTGCATGTTCAGCTAGTCCATTTGGCTGTGGATATTCTGGACTACAAATAACATTTACAAAGTCCTATTCTCTTACAACTTTCTGAAACAACTGACTAGTAAGTTGAGTACCATTGTCAGAAATAACTTTGTGTGGACTACCATGGACTGAGAAATGATGTCTCAACTTAGTAATAACAGCAGTGGATGTTAAGTTAGGTGGTAAACCAATCTCAAACCAGTTCAAATAAGAGTCTACCAATATCAAGTAATGCTGATTGTTCCACTCAAATATATCAGTGGCTACTGTTGACCAAAGTAGTTCAGGAACTTGACTTAACTGAAATGGTTCTTTTTGCAAATGCGGTTTAGTATTATTGCATACTGAACAAGAAGAAAGTACTTCATCAATGTCATTTGCTAGAGAAAGCCAAAATGCTCGTCCTCTTGCCCTTCTTTTGGTAGATGCAGAACCTGGGTGACCACAATGCAAAATATTGATATATTCATGTTGTGAGGAAGTAGAAACAACAATTTTAAGACTCTTGAAAGTAATGCCATTTTCCGTCAACATATCTCTATAAGGAAAATAAGTTTGCACTTCATGTGGTACTCTGTATTGCTTTGATGGTCATCCAACATTAATGTAGTGATAGAGCTTTTGCAAAATTGGATTAGTCTTTGTATGATCTCTCAGCTCATCAAGAGTTGTGGTAAAAAAATTATGCACTTTCATGACGTCAGAGTCAAAATTCTCTGCATAAAGCTGTTCCATTGTATTTCTGGGTGATCTGGATAAGGTTTCAGCCAGATAAAGAAGTTTGCCTTTTATATAGACCATTTTGAAGTCGTACTTTTACAATTTGGGCATCATTCTTTGTAATCTTGTGGGAACTGAATGCATAGGCTTCTTTAAAATAGTAACTAAAGGTTGGTGATCAGTTTCAATCTGAATAGTTCGACCATAGATATAATTATGAAACTTTCAACATGTAAGTACTATTGCCAAAAGTTCTTTCTAAATTTGAGCATATTGCTCTTCAGTTTAGACAATAGTTCTTGAAGCACAGGCTACTGGTCTGCCTTTTTGAAGAATGACTGCTTCAAGACCAAATTTTGAACCATCACAGGAAAGGGTTACTGGTTCATTGCCATCAAAGTATCTTAATGTAGGTGGTATAGCAATTTTCTTCTTAAGGTCTTCAAATGCTTTCTGGTGGTGTTCCAACAGAGTCCTTGTAAAATTTTTGCACATCACCTCTCTCAAAGGTGCTGCCAACTTGCTGAAGTCTGGTATAAACTTGCCTAAATAGTTGATCATATCAAGAAAATGTTATAGAGCTTGAACATTATCTCATGCTGGCATCTCAAGAATGGCTGCTTGTTTGGATGGGTCTGGTTACAAGCCAGTGCTGGTAAATAAATTACCTACATACGTAGCTTCTGGTAGTCCGAATTTGCACTTCAGAGGATTGAGCTTTAAGTTCACTTCACATGCTCTGTGTAGAACTCTCTTAAGGTTTCTGTCATGCTCTGCTTCACCATTGCCTCCAACCGATAAATCATCTACTGTTATGGCACAAGGATAACCTGAAAAAATTTGACCCATCTCATGCTGAATGACTTCACTTGTAGAATTTATTCCAAATGGCATCCTGAGGAATCTATATCTGCCAAATGGGGTACTGAAAGTAGTCAATAATGAGGATTTGTGATCAAGCATCACTTGCCAAAATGAATTTTTTGCATCTAAGACAGGAAAAACAGTGTTATTCTGTATTAGTGCTGTGACTTATTTGACTGTACGCATTGAATTATGCAGTCTCTTTAATGATTTGCTCAAATCTCCTGGGTCAATACATATTCTGATTTCATCTGAGCCTTTTTTATGGGCTGCTACCATGGACGACACCTATTCAGTTGGTTCTGTGACTTGAAAAATTACACCTTGCTGCACCATTTTATCCAGCTGAGCTTTACCTCTATCCTGCATAGCTATTGGAACTTTTCTTGCTGGTCTGATCACCGGACTGATGTCTAGGTCTAACTTCATAGAATACACAAATGGAAGTTTGCCCAACTTGTCATCGAAAACATCAGCTTACTCTGAGAAAATGGCTTCAGTAAAACTGGAACTAGGAGATGTTCTTATATGATGAACTTCTTTGGTAAAAGAAAGCAAATTCATTCTCAAACTGTCTCTGAGATCCAATAATAACTGCACAGGTCTTAGGACTACATAGAATAACAAGCTGTAACAGTTCCTTGCCAAATAACATGAAAGTACTACTGAGCCTTCGGTTTGAATTTCTTTCACCTCCATAAGCAACAAGTTTCCCACAACTAGCCACACTGAGTTGTTCATTAGCTCTCACTTTAGCGAAAATATCTGCTGACATAACATTACATTTTGAGCCAGTGTCTACTTTGAGCTCAGTGGATTTACCATTGATCCGGACAGTACAAAACACTTCATTTTTTATCAACAAATTCACTACATCAACCTTTTCAGCAACTACTGGTACACCATCTATGTAGAAAGTAGACTGCTGCAATTCTACTTGATCAGTTTGCTTTTTTGAGTGACCTTTCTTTATAACTGTGTGAGGTTCACTTGATTTACAAAACTTTTGAAAATGATTCCATTTTTTACAGTTGTGGCACTGCTGACCAAATGCTAAGCATTTATCTCTTTTAGACTCATGATTGCCACCATAGTTGCGACGGTTAACAATACAGCTAGATTTTGGTTTTGCTGACTCATGCTTGTACTGCACTGAACATGCTCCTTTCTTAGAATTTGCTGGAAAACTATGTGGTTTCCCTGGTGAACCAGCAGGGGCTGTGGCTACCATGTGCTTAGGCCTGCTTCTATTTGCCATGTGTTGTATGGTATCTACATTTGCTCTGGAGCCTGCCAAAACCATACTGTTATCACTTGCAAGCATACTTGTGTGCCTTTCTGTAACTTCATGGATTTGACAAATCTCAATAGGTTGCTGAATGTTAAATCACTGTCATGAAGCAAAAACTTTCTCACAGTAGCACTATTCATACCACACATAAGCCTGTTTTTTATCAACTTATCTTTCAAGCCACCAAACCAACACATTTTAGCTTTGTTTCTCAGGTCAGTTATATAAGCTGCAAAAGTTTCTCCTGGTTTCTGATCTCTTGTGTAAAACAAATGCCTCTCTAATGTAGTATTTGTCTGGGGGTTGCACATTTCATTGAATTTGAACTCACTGAATTCACTGAACTCTGCAGGTGGCTGTCTCTTTTCCAACTCTGTTGGAAAAATGTGGAACAATCTACCCTCTGATATCACATCTTTATCCTCTCTCCCACTTTTTAAAAGACAGTTGAAAATTCATCTCAACAAACACTGGCTTTGCTCCTGCACCAACCCAGCTTAACTCTTCCACTTCCTCTCAATCTATTCTTCCTTAATTCTTACTATCTCTGCTCCCTTACCCTTGTAAGGTCTACCTGATATAACAACTTTATAGATATATGTTATCCCTCGCATACTGTATAACTATAGCAAAAAAAAAAAAAAAAAAACTTTATTTAAGATATTCTGTTCATTATATTTTTTTAATTTTTGCTCCAATTGTATTTGTGTACTTAGTGTAACCACAACCTCTTTCTCTACCTGTTTGTATTGTATTGCCTATCTTTGTTTAAACTTATCATAACCATTGGAGCTTTTCTCCCCGGGCCTCTACTGAAAATGGACATATATCCAGCTAGACTAGCCCGGTCAACAAATGTAAAATAAATAAAAATAAATAAATAAAATTTGTGCTTCAAACACTTGGGTAAGAACCTTAATTCAGCCTGTACAACAATATGATGTTTTTTACCTTCTCCTTCATATACTGCTGGTACATGCACAAATGAAGGCTCTCTTTCAATGACCTCTGACTGAGCTAGGTTTAGCAAAATGAATGCCCTAGTGTGTGCATCTTTATCAGAATAAGCTGGCTTGTATAAAAATATTGTACTCTTGCTCAAATATTCTCTAATTCTCTGCAATATTCTGATCAAATACAAATGGTGAGGGCTTTTGAAATCCATCCGCCATATAAACACATACCAGTGAAGGGTTTTACAAATATGAATGAACATACACACATATACATATGCCAAAGGTTTATGCCAGTACTTGTAACTATGTCCAATAGCACAAGTGTCTGAATAACTGAACTTTGAGAAATAAGTCTCTCGGGCACTGTAATGCTCTTGAAATCACTGTACCATAAGAAATCACCTCTTATCAGTGTAAGAAACATTTCAAATAACTGCACTGTGTGAATAAACTGGGCAGAAGAAGCTCAGAATAAGAAACATTTTGAAGTAATTGCACTTTGAGAATAAACAATAAACAACACACTGAAACTTCCCCAAAATAGCGGTACTTTGCTAAATAACTCTTTAAAGTGCAAGAAACACTCTGTAATGGCAGCACTTTGCGAAGAGACACACCCAGCACAAGAAACTTTTTGAAATGGCTGTATTTTGACTGAACTTTATGAAATAGTTGCACTTTAAACACAAACAAACCCTTTGGAATAAACGCACAGTAATTAGCACACACTGTAAACACTTTTACATACTTTGACATACTTCGAACAACTCTAGCTATGCCCTGAATACAATACAAAATAATAGTTATGCCAAAACACAGCATTTTGCCAAAAACATGTGGTCACCTTGCTTTATTTATGCTTAATGTGCCATTTTTGCCCTTATTATATTCATTTTGCTCGTTTAATCTCTTTTCATGCCCATTGTACTTTTCTTGTGGCCCTTTTACTCTAAACATGCCCATTTTGCTTTAAACATACTTGTTTTGCAATTCCAAGGTAAATTATGTCCCTTTATGTGCTTTTCTGACAATCATTTTATCAAATATCTTAATGCTACACATTTTGTTTAATCAATAAACCTTTTGTGCCTCTCGCTTGTTTAATAATGCGGTTTGTGCCCTTGTAATGCTCTGTTCCATCTTTTTATAAAATTAACTGTTTGTGCAAACTTTCATTACCTTTGGTTCTTTTCTGGCTCTTTTTCATGCTCATTTCTCTTAGTTTACCTTCACTGTTATCTCTGTACCTCTTAGCTCTGAATATCAGTCTCTGGAATCTCGGTTCTGACACCATGTCACTCGACTAGTCAGGATACAATAGATGAGACTTTGTGGGTTCTGTTCAAGCAGCTTTATTATATACAAGCACATCATGATTGAGCTTTAATAAGTTTACCTTAGATAAACTTATAAACAAGCTAGTTATTGCACTCATAGATGCTCACTCTCTGGCTGCACTCTCAAAATGGCACTGAAGCTAGCACGTGCTGACTATTTATATGCACGTTCAGTCCTTGAAATGATTCTTAAAGATACAGCACACACACTCTACTCTACAAGTCTGAAGCCCAATCAAATGAAGTGCATTGGCACATAGTTCACAGCAATTTAAAACAGACAAAAAAGGTGAATAATCAGCCAATTATTACTAGCCAGCATTTTTCCTGGGTGTCAGGATTTTGCCAAGGAAACTATCAATCTCCTTTCTGTCATAAAACAACTCAAGGTAACAGCTTACCTCATATAAGAAGAAAAAAAAAACAGGAAAATAGTACAGCAGTTTTAAAGATAAGACAGAGACACATTTATTTTTCTCTCAGAGTAACTCTGTGAGATGTGGTCAACTGTAGATTATTGTTCATTACCAGCAGCGAGTACGTAAATAGTAATTTCCCTGCTTGTCAGGAGATCGGCAGTCTTGTCAAGTCCAATAGTAAAAGCACACAGAAAAATAACTTTTTCTTTTGTATCAGGACTTTGATTCTTCTATTCTTGCAGACCTGATGCTGTAGCTGAAGTTACATTTTTTATATATATCTTTCATTATTATGCTAGATGTAAACCTTGTGTGCAGTAAATGAATGTCGTTAGAGCAGAACTATCTCAGTGTTTTCATTGAGTAGAAGGTACAGACTACCTGAATATAGGTAGTTTAGCAAACAGTGTTAGAGAACAATCTGAAGCACATGCAGGTCACAGCAATTAAAAAAAAAGAAAAGAGAGGAGAATAATTGGCTAATCAGTACCAGCCTGCAATTTTCCTGTGGAATGGAATTTCACTAGGACACAACCATGTTCTTTTCTCTCACAAAGCAACTCATGACATCTGTTTATCTATTACAAGGGAAAAAATGGGCAGTAGTTTTAAAGATGAGACTCAGACAGGTTTCTTTGTCTCACAAAGTAACTTGTTAAGATGTGGTCACTAGTAAATTGAACACTATGGCTATAGTACTTTTAAATAAATAATAACCAAACTGGTTGACAGAATTATAAGTGAAATTAAATAATTATTATTCAGTACCAGCACTAAGTAGTGATTACAAAAGGGAGAAATACTGCAAGACAGCAAATAGGAGTCTTCAGGAAACACTTGTATTGCTCTAACACAAGCAAGCATGTGATTTTTGAGATTTAGCACCTCAAGTATGCAAGAGGAAAGCCACTGCTGCCAACAATAGTGTCAACTGCTAATTCATCATCAATTTATAATGACTGTATAGACTTATATGTGTTCTTAGTGTAGAAAGATTCTTAGAGTTTTTAATTGCCAACCTTAATTCAAATAGAGAACAATGTTTTTCATTAGCAATTTGATCTCCATCCTCAGTTTTGTCTTAAAAGAGGCCTTGTTCCATAATTAATCCTGTGTTACATTTATCCACCCAAAACTCCCCCAAGCCACTTAATGTGTCTTTTAAAGTTGTTAAAATCTTTTCAAAACTCAAATGCTAGCCTTTCATATATAGTCCTGATTTATCTGAATTGATATGAAATAATTGGGAAATATATTCCCTTTCTTCCAGGGCAGTGGAATTTTTCTTTTTGTAATTATTTTTTGATTTTGTACCAATATACAGTAAATGGTTGTTTTGACAAATCTGCATCTACTTTCCCTTGGCAGATACTAATATTAGACTCTTTATCAGTATATTCTTCAGCCTCTCTAGCCTTACATCTCAGAATATTGCATCACATATATTAATTAATTAATTTTACTTTCTCCAAATGCCACCAATTCATCCAATTGTCCTACCCATTAAGGCCAAATAATATTTCCATATTTTTACTAAATAAGGGAATACTTCCTCCTTTCTTCATATATCTGCCCAATATTATCCATTCTTGGGTCAGAAAATTCTTGAAAAAAGGTTCAATTGCAATTTGCAAGGCACTATGAGCTGAAAAACCTGTGGAAAATAACTCACCTGATATTTCAAAATCAGACTCACACACACACAGACACACACACACACAGACACACACACACACACACACACACACACACACACACACACACACACACACACACACACACACACACACACACACACACACACAAAGATTCTTTGGCACATGACATCACACCCTTCCATCCTCCATCCCAGACCCCTACTATGTTCTTGCCTTTTTGAAATGGTTGAAAAGAAACACATAGTTTAATTAGTTTAGTTCTAACATCAACGTCATACAAAAATGCATTCTTTTCCCAAACTTGCCTCTTCCTCTTTTAGGCGAGAATTTCTGCTGTACCAGAGAAACGTGAAGGAGTAGACTGTATTAATTTTATGAAAGCACAAATAAGCAGCTGGACTGGTGTTCCACAACAGGTTTTAATAACTATAGTGGCACATTGAGTGTATGGTCCAAACCTGGCCATGAGAAAGCAGCCAAGACCTAGATTAGTAAAGATGAAATCATACCAGCAGAAAGAGTTGATCTTGTCAAAATTGGCACAAGGGAAAATTAATAAAAATTGGAAAAAGCGTAGTGTTTGTAGAAAAATAATTATTCACTGTACAACAAGTAGAAGAGAAGCAAATTTATCCCAGAAAAGAAAGAATGTTGATTGGCAAGTATGAGATTCTAGCTGTTTTATTCAGCTGACTTCAGAATATTTTTTTCCTGTGGCATCAAAGACATTTTTTATGCAGAGTAGGCTAAGGAGGAAATAAAATTTTTTATCCAGCAAAAAGTAAGCCAGCAAGCAGAAGAGGACTTTTCTTCTCATATCTCTGACAATAAAGCTTATAGAGAGACTTTACCAGTGAAATGTTCCAAAGGATAATGCTTGAGAGACAGAAAAAAGCACAGGAGTTAACTAGAAATATATTGGGAGATGGAGATGATCAGGAAGAAGACTAGCAACACTGAATTTAGTGAATAAATGCAAGACAATAAAGCATCAATCACATTTATGAAATATGGGTTTGCAGAGAAAACTGGCTGAGAAAAGACTGGACTTTTGTTGACTTTGTTAAACTTGTGGGTGGACTGTAAAAAATATTCCCCACATTATGTCATTCTTGTTTAGAATGACACTAAAGGGAAAAGTAGCTGTAAGTAAAATAATTTTTGTTCTTATTTGTATAACATTTTTGTGATATAAACTGCGTGTAATATTGTAAAGCAGTTTTGTATAGAGTACAGTCAGGGGTATTTTTAAATGTGGCGGATGGTTCTTTTCATTGACTGCTGTATGTAGTAAAGATAGTAAAGTAAATAAGTTATTTATTTATTTATTTTATATTTGTTGAATGAGTTAGTCCAACTGGTTTTGCCCTTTTTCAGTGGATGCTTGGAGAGAAAAGTTCTTTAAAATCTTTAAAGTCACAAGTTGTTTAACTGAATAAGATCATACAAGATAAGTTTGATTCAGGCAATTAAAAGCAGTTAGTTTTTAGGATAGTTTCATTATACACAACCAAATAAATGTAGTTAGGTAAATTCATTTATACAGGTAGAGGAAGAGTATAATGATAGCATTTAATCAAAGTGGTATTATTAATGTGTTTTCTATACAGTAACAGGAGTATCAGAAAATTGAGCTTTGGTCTTTGGTATTTTATACTTGTAAGAAATATAGGCTTTATAGTGTAACAAGGGAAAAAAGGCTGGACAGAAACAAGTTTAAGTTAATATGCTATGGTCTTTGGCTGCTGGGGTGGAGTGTAAAAGTGTCCTTATATTATATTATATTGTATTGTATGGTATTACATTATATTATATTATATGTAGAATTACGATGACAATTTCCCTTGTTTTTACAAGAGTTGATGCTTAGATTAATGTCTTTGGCTTTGCTATAAACACGTTTTTTAAGCAAAAGGGTTTGAAAAATAAGACGAAATGATGAAAGCCATGACAAATGTTAAATTCCTTGCATCTGAAAATATATTAGGTTGTATTTTCCATTAGCAAATGCTCTAAGTGGGAGATAAGAAGTCTGCAGCTGAAGCCATTTGGCCAGTAGAATCCTTCACATTCTGTTCTGAGTGAGATTCCTTCATGCATCTGTAAAGTTGTTGGCTGTTCTTTTCTCATTGCTGACTACCTTTACATGATGGCTAGATGTCGGCAGGTGCAAGCAGTTAATCTTGAATGTTCTGAGCATTATTTGCCGAGGTGTATCCAAAACTTAAAAGTACAATGGCAAAGACTTCAGTGAAAAATAATGTTTGGAATTATGGGAAGTGAATAAGAGATAGTATCCACTCTAGCACCTTTAATACTTTAATGCATTTAATAGAATAGTATACAATTTAGTTTTATTTAAAGTAGTCAGTGCACTTTTTCTTAAGGCTAACATTTAATGTTTTCTGAAAGCATACAAGCTGTTTTTTTCACATTTAGGAGAGGAATAAAGTTAAAGAACAAACAACAATCAATATAAGTGGAAATGCAGACTGTAACATGTGTTTCAACATGGGTAACCCTAATTTTATATTAAGTGATGCCTGTGGGTGCAGCTGTTGATTTGTGGCAGTTGTTCCTATCTGGAAGGTTAAACTTCATTTTCAGAAAATGTGCATAGTTTTGTGTGTTTTTCTAAGTTTATATGGGATAGGTGTGTTCTGTACATGTATTTAATTTTTTTGTTTGAGGGTTTTCACTAAAGCAAACATTCTTGAAAATCATAGCATAAGTTCAAATGGAGAAGATAAGAAATAACTGTATAAAATATCAGCCTGACAGACATTAATCTGTGCATGTAAGACAAAAGTTAGAAATGCACATTCAATGTGTAATAAGTGGGAACAATAACTTTTTATCATAATAGATACTCTATCCATATTATCTTGCAATGTAAATGTCGTTACGGGTATATACAAAAAGGAAAGAGTATTGAATTATGTAAAAAATGCAGAATGCAAATATCAGTGCTGCAGGAGAACCAACTAGAAAGAAATGAACATGTGAGTGAGATTCCTTCTCTGTGACATGCGCAGATTAATCACTGCCTTTAAAAAATCACTGCACTCACATTTAACATCCTCATGGGAATGCTCCTGCTCCCACCCCCTCATAGCCTATTCCCTACCTCCTACAAACAATTATATCATATAATACTAGACACCAAATTAAGCCAACTGTAACAACATCTTATCATTTCACAAATCCTACAATTCCACTCTTATATAAAACATAACCTAAGAATCTTTATTTCATCTGCTCATATCTTAGTTTCCTACAAAATGACACCCAAAAATTATCATTGTAGCTGCTTAACCTTTGTTTTGTTTTTTCTGTAACCCACAAATGACTGAAATTTTAAACTGCTGTAATCTTTTTGTTACCACTGTTTAAAGATTTGTCTCTAATCTACAAATGATTGAAATTGTAAACTAATGTAATCGTTTTGTAATCTTTGTTTTGGAGCTTTTCTCCCCAGGACTCCATTGAAAATGGGTTCTTTTTGGCCCAATGGACTATCCTGGTAAACCAACTGCAAATAAAATAAATAAATGTGGATTTGACAAAGACAGGCTTTCAGGATGGATATTCTGAAGAATATCATAGACAAAGGAAAAGGGATATAATAATACTGATTGTTAGAGGGGCTCCAATAGTGATAGATGAGGGAAGAGAGACAATAATAGTAGATTTGTGGTAGTAAGAAGCTTTTGGCAAGATAATAGGATTACATTGGCTAGGAAGGAGGATTACACTGGCATATATTTATACTCCATCAGCAACTGCTGTTACGGAGCTTAGAAACATTTGGAGAGAAATAATCAGCAGTCAAAAATTAGTAATTTATATAATGTTGGAATTAAGATATTATAAAAAAGAACATATGTCAAGTATAATGTATATAAATTGGAAAATGTTAATATGGTTTATTTTAATTTTTATTAATGTATGTGTGCCTCTGTGTTAAGTGATAAATAAAGGTATTAACAATAGTGAAATGCTTACAAAATCTGACAAGCCTTCCATTTGCAGTAACAGTTGTGTAGATAAAACTCCATGGGACAAAGTAACTACTTTCAGTTTTCAAGCACAGCTACACATTCCTTCTCTGTGCACTTGGTGGGATTCATTGAAGGGTGTGCAATGATCAGTGCAAAATAGCACAAGTAGCATCCATATACAGGGTGTGGGTAATCCAGGTTCAGATTTTACAATATGCAGCATATGCAAATGAGTACAGAATGACATGTAAATGAGAAAAAAACATGCAAATAAACCACATGAAGTGTGCAAATACAGGAGGCTAAGATAGTGAAGCAATTCAGAAATATATAAAATGGGTGACACATCTCACCTCCACCCTTCCACTTTGAACATCATAATTTATGGATTACATGACAGGAGCCATTTTAGACATAACAGTAGCAATAGCTCATTATCTGAGTCAGTGAAGACAATGCAGGCAGCAATTCTTATACCAACATCTGACAGATAGATGAAACCAACGAAAAAGAACTCCAAAACAAACAAACGAAGTAGGCAAGTCAAAGTACTCCAAGCCAAAGCAAAAAATCGTTAACGTATTTTTAATAAGAACGTTTTCGCTCCTGGCCAAAACCAAGAGCTTCTTCAGACAATAGTAAAAGAGCGCCAAGTCACTTTTATACAACCCATTCGTGATGTCATATCCTACACAGTTACCAAATTGAACATTATTATACATTTTAAAAAAGAAAAATTTTTAAAAAGAGAAATAGTTCACATTGCCATCTCTCTTGAACAACACAATTATGCCATAAAAAACAAAAAAACGGACAACGCCCTTTCCAAACATGTGTTGGACAATACAGGGCATAGCTTTTCCTTTATGGGAATTGATGGAGTGAGGGTTGGGGTTAGGGGGGGGTCCCCAACCACTCCTCCTTGAACTAAAGGAATTGGAATGGCAGTTATTATTAAATGCCTTTTCTCCACCTGGCCTAAATGACCTGTGTAATATTTCCATTATTTTAAAATATAAAAGTTATCTTAGAAATTGATACTAATTTCTTGGTTTAATGAAAATATAATACTTGTAGGAAACTATATACATATAAAATGTTTCTGAGAGGAAATTTCTTGGGTAAAGGCTGGTTTGGGATATTACATCTTAGTTTCTTATGTGTTCAGCTAGTTTACTAGTTTGCTTGGGCATACGTTTTTTATACAAAGACAGTGTCTAAATTATGTATAAAGAAAATATTTTGTTTTAAATACTTTATGCATTTGAAGCATTTGAAATTATTAATGGTCGCCCTTTTAGTATGTGTACTATGTGGGGTTAATATTAAATGTACGCTTTTATTAATACCCAGTTTTTATAAGGTATCTTTTCAGGGGAAATGCCGCTTGTTCAAGAGAGATGGCAATGTGAACTATTTCTCTTTTTAAAAATTTTTCTTTTTTAAAATGTATAATAATGTTCAATTTGGTAACTGTGTAGGATATGACATCACGAATGGGTTGTATAAAAGTGACTTGGCGTTCTTTTACTATTGTCTGAAGAAGCTCTTGGTTTTGGCCAGGAGCGAAAACGTTCTTATTAAAAATACGTTAACGATTTTTTGCTTTGGCTTGGAGTACTTTGACTTGCCTACTTCGTTTGTTTGTTTTGGAACATCTGACAGATAAGCAGATCATCAATTACTTCAGAGCCAACAGGAATAAACTGGGAGAACCTAGGTGAACTGCGTCATCAATGAGCAGAAATATGTGGTACATAAGGTATTCTCCTTTCTCTGGACAGAACAGTATGTGTAACATTGAGCAGTCTGACTACAGGGACATTCCAGCGATCTAAAGGAGACACATTAGCCATATATTAGGTCTCTGCCCTGTGAATACTTATCTAAATCCTCAGCATCATGGAACAAATTATGGGGAAGCATATCTAGTTCCTAAGGACATCAGAGAAGAGAACCAACACTATGAATGCATCCTACAAGATTTCATGCTTCACTAAGGCTCTGGGCACTATAGATTATACCTACATTATTATCAAGACTCCACTTTGTTCAGGGGGACAAGGGTACATAAATAGGTAGGGCTAGCACACCCTTGAAGTGCCTGTGGTCTATAATGCAGAAGGCTCTATCTGTAATATATCCGTAAACTACCTGGGTAATTTCCATGATCCAGATATTTGGCAAATATTTAACCTATGACAACAGATCCTGTGAAGGGACTTTCCACAGGGCTGTCTGGTTCACAGGTGCACACACATATTAGACAGAATGGGCTATACATACAGATAGCATTCCTGCTGAGAGCAGCCCACATATAATGCTGTGTCTTGTGTGTTGCAGGTGATACTGGATATGCCCGTGAGCCATGGAGGATGGTCCCCATTCTGAATCTGCAGATAATGGCACGAATGTCATGCAACACACCCATGCTGAAAGAAAAAACACTGAAAAGAGTAGACTTCTGAAATTTAGATTCTGCTGTTTTGACACCGGCAATGAGGAGCTGCAATATAGTCCTGAGATGTACTTCAAAATATTTATTGTATGTGTCATACTGTACAATACAGTCCTGTGAAAACAAGTGATGTAGTGAAACAACATCAGACCAGGACATGATATAAGTCATGCATCAGCAGCAATAGGAGACTGAAGAAATACACTGGGAAACAATGGGAGGAGAAAAGCCACAGCTGAGGCAGCAATAGGTGCAGTATGCTACATCATTGTCAAAGCAGTGTCATCTGGTCCTCAATTATGGACATATACGATGTCAGAGCCATAGTTGGCTCATCTAGTGCCCAGTGCTATTCCCTAATCTGGATAAAAAAAAAGGTCCTGTATTTCAGGACTAAACAATAAAACACCTTCTACTAATTAAACTTAAAAGGCTGCACTGCAGTTAATTTCTGCACTGCCAGTCTAGTACAGAACTGAATGCCAGTGATGCACTACTGACCGATTGGAATCTGTCAATCATGTCCATTAACATCATACGTGGAGGACTGCTGCCTCTTCGTCTCATCCTAGCTACACCTCATTATGATGCATACTGCTACAGTCATGATATGTAGGGCTACATCTCAATGATTAATGATCAATGATGTGGTATCCAAACTCAGGGCCTACACATGCCGTTTAGGAGCTTGCTTCATTACTGACCCTGAAGTATAAATAATATTATTTAAACAAGAATCCAATAACTTCTTGAATATCTCTAAGTTATCATTGCTTCTGATATGTAGTGATAGAGAGCTCCATAACTTCCTGGCACTGTAATGAAAAAGGGAACTTCTTTATTAAGAAACAACAGTGGGTAGGTCAATAGTTAAATTGTTATTTCTGGTGTTGGTATTGTGACTAATAAAGTGAATGCCCAAAGTAGCAGCCATAATGATCTGATCATTTCTATTCAACAGACCTCAACAAACCCACACAGCAGCCAAAACAAATATCTACTTATATCCAGAAATCTAGAAATGGCCATTGGAAAACGCCAGAAGGTCAGATGAAAAGACAAAATGAAAATGAAAGTATGATCCGTAAAACAGATCCACGCTGGGCAACAAACGTATCATCGGAATCTGCAAAAGACTGCCTAATACAGACCTACAGAAATTCATGACGGACTTGCTACAAAAAATATCAGTAATCTCAAATACACAAGAACCAGTCATAGAGCAAATCCACAGAGATGTGAGAAGATATCCAGAGACTGAGAAGTTTCTCAGGCATATGCTGGTTTGCTTAAACACACTCAGAATTAAAGAGAAAAAGGTCTGTGGCAATTGTAAGTGCTAAAGACTGTTCTGATAGTTGGCATGTTTATAAAAGTGATGGAAGATAGTTCTGATGTACCCTTCAGCAGAGGAAACCACAGATAAATACAACAAAGACACTCAAAATTATCAAAATTATGGAGGTAGTGGTTTATGTTTGCTATTTTACTGTATTGCTGCTATGGTGGAAAGCAACTCCTCAACCTCTATTAGCTGCTTCATTGATATTGGCTCATGCCCTGTGGTACTGTTAACCACCAAGATATCCCAAGCCTCCCACTTTGCTTAGGAGATCATAACTGTTACCCTCTTTCACACCTGTTTAAGGCACCTGTTATGGTTTCCTACATCATTCACATCCTGCACCATGCCCCTCTGCATCTGATCTCTGACTTGCTGGTCTGCATCACCTTCGGCATTAGGTACATGCCATGCATGCTGAATGCCACCATTAGCACAACATTCTCCTATATTTTGAACATCTTCAGACAATGTTGCCTTCATATGATTATATCCATTTCTGCACACCTGCAGACAAAGCATACCATTTACTGGGTGTATATGCTCAGCTATGCCTTATCCTACTGTACCCACCTGGATATCACCTGCAGTTACCATTCTACAATGTTCAACCCTCCATATGGCATTGGAGGGCCAAGACCATCCCCATTCCACATGCCGCTTAGCACACTGGGAATGTTAATCAAGGCAGATAGGACCAATGTCATTGAACTAGTTACTCAGCACATTGTGGTGCCCATGTCTAGCAGCATAAGTGAAGCATGTACAATTTAGCTTGAGGCATGTGTCATGTGATGCACATCCAGCAGGCCAGAGAACCTGTTGCTCCGTGCTGCAGTATTACATTGCATGGAACATGATTCAGTAATGTGACCATGTGCAGAGGTCGACCATATCTCTCCATAAGTGGACAAAATAAATGGTCATGGACACTTCAGCTAATTTGCACAACAGGGACCTTCAATGGTGTCTCAAGAATTGCAGGATTTTCCTCTTATTCTTGCACAGAGATTGTAAGGAGTGTCATCTGGGGTAGTACAATGGCTTCTTTAAAAAGGATGATGATGATTGGTTTAACCTGCCACAGGTGTTGCTTAATGCATGGTGCATCACCCCATATAGAGGAACAATGTAGGCATTGATCAAATGACTTGAGATGTGGCCATGATGATCTGCTTAACTAGTAATAGGCAGATGCTCAGAAGATGTAGCCAGGCAGATATTTAAGTATTTTTAACTGGGTGTGTATGTGTTTTGTAGCCTTCCATTGTACAACTACAATTCTGTTCACATCATGTGTGTCTTATTATTTTCTTCCTGTTGTGTCTCCCAAACATGGGACCAGTTGAGGCATTGGAAGTGGCTGGTTGCATTGACTTCAGTCTCTGTCAGCTGCAGCTGATGTCTGCCTCTCTGGGGGTGGGGGTGGTGATACTCTCTCTAATGGAGGTGATGTGTGGAGGTCCCTGGTGCCCCTTATGTCTGTCACCCAGAAGGGAGTATGAAGGTTCAACTGCTGATGGTGACAGACAGGGAAATGTCCCTTGTGATGACATAGCAGCTAGTGTGGAGGCTGGTGGCTGCTGAGTATGTGAGTAGATAAATGCCCACATTAAGAAAAAACAGTGTATTCTTGACTGACCTGGTGACGCATTTGACCAGTCGACATGGCTATCGGGCATCCAGAAGAAGAACCAGTCCACGATATTAGCACCCAGGTGTGTAATGCCTGAGCATGTTGCCTTCTGGGCCAGTCTGACCAGCAGTCCCCCCTATCCCTTTTATGGTGTTTCCCTCTTTTCTGCGTCATTACCCATACTTTGTTGCCCATCCATCCCTCCCCCAGTTGCCTACCTTCTGTCTGTATGTCAATCCATTCTCCCCATACTTTTTGTATGCACACCACTCTTGCCTATCTCCATCTTTGTTCTCTGTTTGTCTGCAAATGCTACTTGCTTGTCTCCCTCTGTCTCATCAAAAGCCATCACTCATTATCTTTTCCATCTCTCCTACTTTTAAAATTATGAAAATGGGGATCCCTGTCAATAAAAAAATATGTAACTCCTTCCCCATCATATGTTCTATATTGTTTACCCCTTTTTTAAAACACCTTTATTGAATTATCACTTGCGACATAGGCAAATTTACATTGATATAAAAGTAATCAAACTGTATTAACAAGTTCCCATTTACAAACATTGTACTTCACATGCTTACCCTTGTGTTTTTCTCTCTCTGCTTGCTGTACTCCTTTCCTACTTTACAAAACACAAATTCTACAGTTCCTACAGGGGATCTAAACTAAAGACCTGCAAAACAAATAAGTACAGGTCTGTTGTCCTGGGATCAGAGTACTGCACAACAGAAATCATGTATATAGTTTTGCATAGTTGACCCTGCACTAATGCAAATTTGAGATCTGTACAGCCACAGTTGTTGTTTGTCTTTTCAGTTTTTCCCGGTTAGGGGTCGCCACAACGGAACTCCGGTCTGCTAATGATTGGCAGTCGCTTTTTATGGTGCCGAGTTGCCAACCCGACGCCCAACCTTCAGCGAAGGCACACCCATTCACACATGTCTTTCGGAGGCCACTCGACCGCGGGGAGGACATGCAGACTCCACACAGAAGGCACTCCAGCCGAGAATCGAACAGGCGAACCTCAGCCACAGTACTTAATATATATTCAATACTATGAAAGTGTTCTGCTATGTGAAAGTGCTTACTAAATATGTCAGATGGTGTGCTTTCATGGTAGTGTCGCTTCAGCCAGTAGTAGCTTGCACTAGTTGAAAACAACTTCCTGAAGTTAGACCTCACTGTCTCAACGGCATAAAACCTTAGTAAATACACCAGAGATTATTTAAAAAGCAGTGGTAGTACAAGTCAGTCTGCCCTGTCATTGTGAGCTCTTTACCACTATTGACTGAAGTTGTTAACTCTCAAGATTATGTATCTGCAAAAGGAATTGCTCACCCCCATCTGCTTAACAGCAGAAGATTCATTCATAACCCAGCAGCTACTCTTCATTCTGTAAAGTGCTTTATCGCAATTGTTGTTCCTGCAGCAGCAGTACAAAATAACAAAAAACAAAAGAAAGAATAAATTTGCAAATAAACTTCACAGCCTTTACAGCTATATCTTAAGACGATAAGTTACTTCTGACATTGTTAGCACTTACAGATTGATAACATTAACTAATGAGCAATAGTATTCCTAATTATGATTCATGTTATTAATTTGTGACACTCAGGAATGTGTAATTATGTTCTCTTATCATTAGACTGATTTGTGTCCTAGTACAACTCATCTGTACAGTAAAGGACTTTCGTGATATTGCCTATTATAGCTTCTTTTGTACATGCTATCAAATGCAGACACTCCCAAATAGTTTTAATACTCATTTTATATTATTTTGTCATACCGAGTAATGCCAGATCTCATTTTTATTGATAGTGGAATCTTTAAAATGGAGAACATGGTAGAAAAGAATTCAGGCAATACTTAAATTATTACAGATAACAAAAGGTCAACTGAGTATATAAGCTGTTTGCTGGAAACTCTAAATAAGCAATTAAAACAAGATTACTTAAGCATCTGAGTCATTCTTTCTAGGTCAGGAAGAGATACTGGACTATGATATCTCTTCTTCTTTTCTAATGTGATGAACAAGTAACTCTGAGAGGCAGTTTTCAAACCAGACATTGCTAGTATTCTGTGTCCTGGGCAACATTTATTACTCACTATTTATATACTTTGTTTTATTTTATCAGAGTAGGTAAAATGGACAGAATTTTTTCATGTACACAGTTTAAAAAAAACACAATACAGAAAAACGTGAGCAGTTACAAAAATGATTTGGAGCAGTATTCTCAAAACATATAGTACAATTGCATAAGTATTATATATAATGGAAAAGAATATACCAGACCCCTATTTAAATCACTAACCCTAATACATTTTTAGATAAGGGCCTGAATGCCATAGGGTAACTAAACTTATCCAGGTGTGGGATAGCTGTATAAATAAAGGCATGCTGCCATGTTCATAGGTAGTTACTAAGTTTGTCGTCCAGGAGATTATTGAGGAGCTGGCAAATTCCCAGTTGCCGTCAAAAACTATCTGAGTAAATTACTTGCTCAAGATTACACAGCTGGCAAATAAGGGCTAAAGGAATCAAACCATGTGCCACAGGAAGTACAGCTCACAGCCTTAACCCTCTGCCAGAAAAAAAAACACCTAGAACCCTGAGAAGATTTGAACCAAGTGCCCTTTTCTCTGATATTGTACCAAGTACTTCATTCACTAACTGAACCACAGCAGTCTGCTGTTAGATTATGACCCTGAAACAGGGGAAGTACACTGTGCCTCTGCCACAGCCTAAATTTATGGGACTGCAGGTGGACTAACAGCATTTAAATCTACATACAAAGTTCTGATCTGCACACATACCTGAGGTGTCACTCAGCATAACATGGCTGAACAACGGCAGCTGGTTAAGTTGTGTTAACATTCACAAGTGTTAAAAATACTAGCACTGCCAAATACTTTATGGCACCATGTATCCAAGCATGGTAGCACAACCACTGATTTTACTCTTACAGCAAATTGATACATGCATACATGCAAGCATACACACAAATATTTCAGACATGGGCAATAATGGCCTTCTAGCCTGCCAATATACCAAAACAATCACTCTCATAATAGATGTCAAAGCTGTTCTTAAAAATCCACTCACAAGAACCAAAAAACAAACTGGAAAAATGTTAACCCAGAAAAAAGTCCTCAAACAATCAAATGCACACAAAAGTCCTGGGAACATATACCAAGCAGAAACTTGCTATACCAAATAATTCTTTGAAAAATGTTCTCCTTGAGCAAAAATGTTCTTCCTAAGCAAGTCTTGTAGAATAAAAACACAGCTTTATTATGAAAATGCAGTAGGTAAGCGCTTTCATGGGACTACCTCCCACTTCATCAGACCATTACAATAGCAGTACTATCCACTTATTTATAAGGCAAGTTAAATTGGTAATACCAATTAAATAGTAATTACCCATTCATTTTAAAGAGATATTCAGCTCTACTTGAATCAATTGCATTGTTTCTATTCAAACATTACTAATATAAAAACACATATACAAGTATATAAAAAATATAAATTACATACATAAAAATAATAAAATACATACATAAAAATAATAAAATGAATCCTTTAACTGTTTCCCATGTCATACTTCAATTTCATCCTAAATACGCACCATTCTGTTATGAACTTCATAACTTTGATTTAACATACATGGTTAATACTACTACTAACATAATTCCTATTCATACTGGGTCTCATTAACGTAGAGACCTGTTCTTTAGTATTGGCTTTAATGGTATCCTGTCATTTAGTCCCTTACCTTTGTTGCCTCTTAACCTGACTATCCACCTTACTTCTGACGTTTCTGTTTTGTTAATTATATCTCCCCCTCTATCATTTTCACTAACTACTTCAATGGCCATAAATCTAAAATTATGTGTGGAACCCATTTTCAACACATGTTTGGCCAAAGCATTAGTTTTATCTAAGTTCCTGATGCTTAGTAAATGCTCTCTTATCCTTGTTTTAAATTCCCTATTCGTCTTACCTATGTAGTAAGATGAACACATGTTACAGATAGCTAAATATACTATATTCTGAGTACTACAAGTGGCCGTAACTTTAAATGTAAACTCTATTCCTGTATCAGGATGTTCAAATTTATTACTATGATCTATCCATTTGCATTGGTTACACTTACCACATGGTATTGTTCCTGCATGTTCTTCTTTTTCTTTTGCTTTCTTCTCTGTACTAGCATAACAAAGGTGTCTTTTTAATGACTTCTTATTTCTATAGCAAAATACTGGTTCTTCTCCAACCAACTCTCTTATATGCAGGTCACTTGTAAGTACAGGCCAATGTTTCCTCACAATATCTTTCATAATCCTAACATCAGACGTATAATCCGTGGCTATTTTAACTTTATATGAGTAGGATATATCTATTTTTCTCATCATCATCTGACTTTCTCCTTGTGAGAAATAAGGTTTGCCCTTTGTGGGCCTCAAAGTCTTAGCTTCTGCCATTACTTCTTGTATTTCATTGTGATTATAACCTCTTTTTAAGAATTTCCCACTCAAATCTTCTCTCATTTTCAAATGTTGTCTCTTCTGCTGTTAATCTTGAAATTCTTAATGCTTGCCCCTTCATAACATTTTTAAAAATATGTTGGGGGTGCATACTCTCTCCATGTATATATATATATATATATATATATATATATATATATATATATATATATATATATATAGTCTTGTAGCACTCCTTTCTATATACTTGGGTTGAGAAACTCCCTTGTGGGTCCCTGTTCACCATGACATCAAGGAAGGTGATATTACTTTCTGAATAACTCATCTCAAATTTTAAAAAGGTAGTGCTCTCATTCAAGCTCTTGTGAAAACACATTAGCTCTGGCTCTGTACCCTGCCATAACAAAAAGAGATAATCTATAAAGCGTCTATAGAATTTAACTTGTTGCCACTTCTCAAATACTGTCTACTTTCTTTCCCAGTTAGCCATTACTATATTTGCGTAACTATTCGCACTTGAAGTGCCCACGGCTACATCTTCTTTTTGTCTATAGGTCTTATTACTGAATATCATGATGTTCTCTAGTACTTGTTTCATTAATAAACATATAAGTTCTACTCTACTAGCTGTGTATGTTCCTTCTAACATGAAGTATTCATGTGACATCTATACACCTATGTCATTAGGGATAGAGGTGAATAGGGAGTTGACATCCAATGTTACCATTAACAGTGTTTCACTGGTCCTTGAAAAACTTCAGTGTATCTAAATAACTCAGTTAAGAATTACTTGGTATCTGTTAGAATCCCTTCAGTTTTATTAACTATAGGCCTTAACATTTTCTCTATATAAATTGATATGGGTTCCGTTATCCATCCCCTCCATGAGACAATGGGCCTTGGGGGGGGTGTATTGGATCCTTGTGGATTTTTGAGTACCTTGTATTATAGGAATTAATGGCTTCTCTACCAAAAAATAGTCATATTGTTCTTTGGTAATTCGTTGCTCTAATAAACAATCATATAAAAGTGTTTGAAATCCATTCTTAACATTTTCTACTTCAACAGCAGTAACAAGTTCATAAACATTTTCATTTTGCAATAAACTCCACATCTGTGAGTCATAATATAGTCTGTCCATTATAACAGCAGGGCCTCCTTTGTCAGCTGCTCTTATCACTATGGATGTAACATTCTTTGACAATTGTAATGCCTTATTTTCCTCTCTAGATAAATTATATCTCTTACTTTTATTATTATTCACATATAATTTTTCATATAGTTCATGCTCACATAAACTGTTGAAAACTTCTACAACTTGGTTATTTGGAGGAATATATATACTAGGTTTTTTCAAAACAGATTTATCATACACACTTTCATTACCAAACAACAATTTCAGTTCTACATTTCTTGTAAATTTCTTAATGTCCAAAATATTGTTAGTTACCTCTGTCCTCTGGATGGGAATAAAAGATAAACCCTTCCCCAAAAGTTCCTTTTAATGAACTGTCAATATTCTGGATGAAATGTTCCATACCAGTGTATCCACTTCTATTAGTTCTGCCATTGGCGCTTCGCATTGTGGGTTTCTGATCGATCCTGGAAACCTTTCCTCTTCACTTGGCCCCTGCTCTGTGAGCTCCCTCTCTCATGACCTAATCTCCCCGATGCTAACTTGATTGGGAAAATTGGCAATTCTGGTGTTTCTATTAAAAAATTACTTTCTGGTAGACTTTGGATGTGGTGCTTACCAGAAGTGCTCATAGGCTTGTCTGTGACCTGGTTGTTATCAGTATTCCCTTGTTTGGAAGTGCCTTCACTCAACTGAGTAGCATGAGTTACATGTTGGTCCACCTCAAACTGTTTTTTAGTTTTCAGTCTCGCCCCTGTAGCTGCGTCATGCGCTCTTCCTTCTCCTCTCAGTTGCTCTTTATTTAAGGTAGTATCATCACATTCAGAGTTCCCTTCAACATATCTTGGCCAAACAAACACATGGCCCACCTTAAAATCATTTCTGTCCCTTTCTAATTTGCTGAGTTTCTGCCTCACTAATCGTTTGTCAAACAGTGAGACAGAATCAACTACAATTTTACGTTTTTCATACACAATGTCCCTAGGATAACTTTGATACAAATTCAGTTGTTGTTCAGTAATTTTTTCCATCAACAAGCTCTCTTCATTATCCGCATTATCAATAAGAAGGTGGATATAGTTAAAGCTTAGTTCAAGGTTTAGTTGCTGCCATTTGAGTAATAAATCAGGCTGCCGTTCACCTTGGTTCGGCATCTTTATCACTCTTAACCCTCGTGGTATCACTTTATATTTAAGACATGCTTCCAGATGGTGTCGCTCTGCTTGTACCCTTTTAATTTTATATAAATTGTCCTTCACTTGATGTATTTCCCTCATAAAGAGCAAGAAATCAATATCAACATTTACCAAGGTGCTGGTATTGTCAGCATTTACACTATTAAACAGTGGATTAGCCTTACGTTTGTCGTCCAGGAGATTATTGAGGAGCCAGCAAATTCCCAGTTACCGTCAAAAACTATCTGAGTAAATTACTTGCTCAAGATTACACAGCTGGCAAATAAGGGCTAAAGGAATCAAACCATGTGCCACAGGAAGTACAGCTCACAGCCTTAACCCTCTGCCAGAAAAAAAAACACCTAGAACCCTGAGAAGATTTGAACCAAGTGCCCTTTTCTCTGATATTGTGCCAAGTAATTCATTCACTAACTGAACCACAGCAGTCTACTGTTAGATTATGACCCTGAAACAGGGGAAGTACACTGTGCCTCTGCCACAGCCTAAATTTATGGGACTGCAGGTGGACTAACAGCATTTAAATCTACATACAAAGTTCTGATCTGCACACATACCTGAGGTGTCACTCAGCATAACATGGCTGAGCAACGGCAGCTGGTTAAGTTGTGTTAACATTCACAAGTGTTAAAAATACTAGCACTGCAAAGTGCTTTATGGCACCATGTATCCAAGCATGGTAGCACAACCACTGATTTTACTCTTACAACAAATTGATACATACATACATGCAAGCATACACACAAATATTTCAGACATGGGCAATAATGGCCTTCTAGCCTGCCAATATACCAAAACAATCACTCTCATAATAGATGTCAAAGTTGATCTTAAAAATATCTAAATTGGTGCTAGCTTTTATGTAATTTGATAGTATATTATATACAACAGCTACTTTCTCAAAGAAACAATTAGTATGTGTCTCATTCCTATATAATCTCCTACACAGGTTGTCTGATGATTTTCTGCTATTCTTTGATAACCCCAAACATTTCCAGAGGTAGTTGTCTCTACATGTGCTATATACCTGGATAATGTCTCCTCTTGAATATTTATGCAAAACACCGTACAAGTTCAGATATTTTAATATTTTTTAATAACTTAAATTTACATATCCATGGATGTGCTTGGTATATTTTTGCTATAATCTTTACAAAATTTACAAATGCTAGTTTGGATCTGATGTAATGTACATATGATGATTTCATCATTTTTGATTTCCTAGACTTTAAAAAATCTTTTTATACAGAATGTAGTTTTATAACTATCATTAACTAGTTGGTTGTTATGATAAGAAAAACTCAAAGCTGGATCTATCCCCATCACTGTGTGCTGTATTAAATATTTACCCTTCAAACAATGTCTCCTAATCTCATATGCTTTGTTTTTGATGTATTTATCAAAATATTACTATCCAGTGCCCAAACAAACAATTTAGTCAAATTATTTTCTATACATGTTCAGTCTGTAAGGGATTTATCAGTTTACCCATTTTTAAGTCAATTGCAAACAGACTATAGAACACCGCAGATGAAAAATGATAGATCCGAAAGACACAACATAAATAAGTGTGGGCCTAGGACAGATCCCCATTGGACACCCTAGCTGTAGCCTAAAATTTCATCTGTCCAGTTGATCTACTGTATTGGTCACTATTTTGTGTGTTGATCAATACTTGGTGTATTAAGCTATCCAAGGCTGAAGTCAAGTCTATATCAATTATATCACAACGCACTTTTTCATTTATAGTTGTTATTGTATTATTATGGAACGTCATGTTACAGTTAGTTATAGATCTATTTTTAGCATATGCATGCTGATATATGGTTTCAAGTTACAGCCTTTTCAGTTCTGAAACTTATGGGTCTATATGACTCTAGGTTTGTCCTATTTCCCTTCTCCTTAAAGACTGGTTTAACAAGTGCATATCACCAATCTTGGGAAATTTCCTTGTACTTAAATGACTTAGTGGATAACAGATATAATAAAAGTTCATGGTGAACTGTTATCAGATTATTATTACTAATTCTGTCTCATCTCTGTGTCTTTGGGTCAATTTTGCATAGTTCTTTTTCTATATAATCTAATTTAATTTCAGTATCTGTTACTTGGGCATTAATTGCATAAGTTGTCATCCCTTTTGTGAAGCCAAACCATTTTGCTAAGATTTTGTAAATGTATCTATAATCTGTTGGTTTTAAGAATAAATATTTATTTTACACAACTTATTGATTTGTATGTATTCATTCCTACTGCATCATATATATCTATAAAATGGTTTCCAGTTATGCTCAATATATTTACATAATTGTTCCCAAATATTGTCCTGATCTTCACCCACTTATATCTAATTTGTCCATCCAGTTTATTTCAGTTTTCAAATTTATCATCAGACCTTGTTTAAATTGCTTGTATTTTTTTCTCTCATCTTAACTAAGTATTTTGTTCTTATGGAAATGCATCCTCCTGACCTTGTGTGCATGAATCCTGATGTTATATTTGTTTTTTGATCCTTGTATTCAAACAATTTCACTTTCAAAACTTGCTACATTCCTTCTGCAGTCTTTCCACTGAATGCATCAGTCCAACTAGTTTTATGTAGAGACTGTTTTGCTTCCATACAGTCCATTATTAATCGTGTGTGCACTTATTTAGATTTCACTCTGTTTTGACTATCTAGAAGTAATCTAACCTTTATAGCTTCATAATCATTGCTCGTGAAAGTTGGTAAAGCATTTCAAGTATCAATCTTTTCCTTAGGAACATAATGCCCACTATGTTCTGTTGCTTGGTAGGTTTGTTTTCAATCTACAGCAACTATTGTTTCTAAACATACATTGTAAATGCAGGAGACATATATATATATATATATATATATATATATATATATATATATATATATATATATATATATATATATATATATATATATATATATATATATATATATATATATACACATTTACACACACACACACACACACTGAAAATGCAGGAGACTATATTTACTGAATGTACATTTGTCTGACAAATGCAGGGGTATGATATAATGTTGACGGTATGGATGGCCAAATGGTGGATATGTCAAAGGTATGGAATGTTGATATATGTAAGTGGGGTTGGGGTGGTGAAAGCATGTCTGTGTGAGTGTGCATATGCTTGTGTGTGTGTGTGTGTGTGTGTGTGTGTGTGTGTGTGTGTGTGTGTGTGTGTGTGTGTGTTTCTGTGTGTTAGGGTTTGGTCAGGGATGAGTGAAGGATGGGTGTTATGTGTTTGTGTGTGACTTTGTGTATTTTAGGTTAAGGGTAAGGATTAGTTTCGTGGAAAGATGTAATGTTGTTTGTGCGTGTTTGTAAATGTTTGTGTATCTGAGTCTGTCTCATGTAGTGGCAGTGTTACGGGAAGGTTTAAATAACATTAAGGTGTAGGGTTAGGGTTGGGGGAAGGGGCAGCATTAGGGTTAGGGTTAGCACCCAATACTAAAGTAGTGCAGGGGGCAGACTGACTCTGCTTTTTGTATGTGATTTGTGAAAAATGTGTCAATGTGTCCTAACTTCCTTACATTAAGGCATTTTAAGACCCTACTCACATTGTGCATTTTTGCTCTTGGCAAACAAAACACTATTTGATGTTCATTATCCTCTCTGGAAATGAAAGTATCTATTCCTCTGCTAACTGAATCTCTAGTTACTAGCACATCATTTCTGACCAGCTCTGAAGAGTCTCCCACTTCTAATTCAGCAATGTCTGCTTTTTTAGTTGTTAGAAAACAATGATCTTTATCTCCATTGGTCTTATCCTACTCTGTTTACACCACTTACTTCATTTGCAAGCATACAGTTCTCATCACGTTGTCTTTGTACAGAGCCTGAGCCATGTTGTAAACTTCAGTCTTTCTCCTTTTTCTTATATTAATGTGTTTTTTATCTTTCCAAGTTTGGTTTAGATTTCTTCATTTTAGTCTACCCTTTGCCTCTTTAATCTACCTGCCCTGTTGGAGAAATTATGCTATTTTTTGTAGGCTGAATGTTTTGCGATTTAACAATGTTATTTTTCCCTGTGGTCTGTGTGTTACATAACAAAGCAGTGTCCTTTTTAGTATATATTCAGTTTGTATTATAGACATTAATCAATTTTCCCTAATTATTTGTTGTGAACTTGTCGCTTTGTTTCTTGTTTTTTGTTTTTATTTTCCTCTTACATACTCTTAATCCTTACATTACTGAATATTTGTATCTTGAATTCTAACGTTGTTATTGGCAGGCATATTTATTAGGGTTTGAGTGATTTTTACAGGCAGGCCATCCTTCCATGCCTAAACGTGTTCTAGTTGCACTTTGCCTAACATTATTTATCTAATCAACTCAATCATTAATAGATGTTAACATACCACTCAACTATTCAGATTTTTGTAGAATGTCCAGATTTTTGCCTCATATTTTTGATCTGTCCCTCATAAAAATTATGTTTTTCTGACAAATCACTAGAATGATTTAAGGATTAAAGTCACTAAATAATGACATGTATTTTAGTTTTAGACTTCATAGCCCTTAGAAAATGCATGCTAACACAAATCCTGTTACTCTAGCAACTTGGTTTATGCAAGCAATATTTAAAATGTGTTCCTATTTTTGGGCCTTTGTCCCCTCATTATGTCAGGTTTTGTCCAGATTTGTTGTGCTAAGAGGTTGAGAGGTATGGATGTATATGATTTTATGAAGTTATGTGTAACATCAGTTTTCCAAGCTGTGCCAATTGCACAAGTGCAATCATCTTCAGTAAATTTGAATTTACTCTTAATAACAGTAAGCAAGTCATCCAACTTTAGACATGAGGAACACAAGTCTCCAGTGCTATCAGGTGTCAATCTTTGTATATTTACACAGCATTTAGCACACTAGACAAGACACTTGTGCTTCAGTAAATCAACTGATTATGCCCCAAGTATGTAGTCATTCTGTCACCATCTTCCTCATGTTTTACCTGTTAGTCACATTACAGTTAATAATATCTGTCTCACTACTGACATTTAGCTACATCTGGCATCCAGGTGCAACATCCATCTGCACAAGGTATGGGCAGAGTTATAAATTAATATAACATTTTTATAGTTGTAATATCAATTGCATGTGTAGTTGTGATGCAGAATCATACTTAACACTGGATATTTTTTATTTTGGTGCATTCACAGGTGAAAAGCTGATTGGCACCAGCACTGTGGAACTACACCCATCTAAAGTTGGAGGATCTTCAGCCTCTGATGATGGTGAGGATGAGCTGGCACAGTCAATAGATCCAGAGTGTTTGCTGTACACAGGGAGTGGGACCCTCACATCCCATCCTAACACAATGGACAAAGTCTCTATACCTGTGCATACCCAAGGTACTCTGCCATTTGAGAGTGCACAGGTTAATGGTAACTCTGTAGATCACAGCAGAGAGATATCTGAATCTGTCCCTAGCAGCTGTGGGAAGGAGGATCCACATAAGGGGGGTGGCAACAGTGATCATCAGAGGTATAGTTACCAATCTCCCCCTTAGGTTGGTTTGCCAGTAGTTGTCACCTAACAAATGCACAAGGTCATCACGGTGGAGCAGATGAATTCCAACAGAACCTCTGCAGAGTTTGTGAGAGTGATCCAGGCTGTGCATGCTGACAAATGAGAGTGGAAGAATGTACTGTATGTGTGATTCACTGGATAGAATGAATCACACATTGGAGTGTACAGTGTCTGCTATGGTTCATCTGTCAGGAGTGAGGGGCTGTCCTCAGAGCCAGTCATCTGTGGCATCCTTGGATTTTGGTCAATCTGGCCATGGACAAGCAAAATCCTGTGATATCATTTGTGCATGTGTCTACACCCAGGAGATGCCTTCCCTGTGGTTGTGGTCATCATCATGCTGGCACAGCAACATGTAGCCAAGGTTGTGGGACAGCAGGTGCTACTCTTGGCAGAACAGGCTCTTATTAATGGGGGCATGCACGGGAAGCTGAACCCCCTGTCCAGCATGCCCTGACCTGTCCAGTAGGCCATGGCACAATGCTGCACAATGTGCTAAAGCTGTGTATTTGCAGACACACACACAGTACCATCACAGCCTTCACACCCACTGACCCTGGCCCTTCAACACATTAGCACCCCTCCAAAGCAAGTTTTCAGAATATCCATAAATGCACTTTTAATTTTGCTACACCTCAGGACTCACACTCACATACTTCCCTGTAAATGATATAAATGCTTGTGCAAATGATGATAACTGTTCTCTGCCCTTTGTACATTGATATTTGCATTGCCTATGTCTGATGCACTGTGTTGTCAGCCTATTCATGGAAAGAAACAGTCTGGTATTTTGTATGGTTCATTTTTGCTGTATGTATCTGCTTAACTCATGTACAGGTATACTGTAAATCTATGCGCAATCTGCTGCCTCTTTGCTAGTGCCATGGCATATTGTGCACACCTTCATCTAGCATGGTCATCCCCTGCTGCTAGCCCCTCCTCTGACTCCTTGTCTGTCTCTGCTGTCACTGCCTGTGGTGCTGGGAACTGTGGTCCCTGCAAGAGACCACCCTGCTGTAACTGCTTCCTAACTATAATATTGTGTAACATAGCACACATGGTAAGTATTTTTGCACATGTGGTGACATCGTACTGCAGGGAACCACTGGATATATTCAGCCAGTGGAACTGTGGCTTCATCAGCCAAAACGCATGTCCTATGATGTTTCCGGTTTGTGTAGAGCATTTTTGTTATGAGGATTTCTAATTGGTGTTATTAGCCAGGGTTCTGAGGCATATCTAGCATTACTCACAAGATGGCCTTGTGGGAAATCACACCTTATAAACCATTGATAGGAGACACGTGTGGCATATGACTGAGTCATGGAAACTGCCTGGGTGGTCTGCACACTCATTATAGATGATAGCTTGTGCATCACAGACCACCTGACAGTTGATGGAGTGATACCATTTGTGGTTCACTTACCTCCTTTTTCTGTTCACCAAGTGGGGCCTTTATTTCAATATGGGTGCAGTCCATGACCCCCAGAACCTCAGGAAAGTTGACTATAGCATACAAATCCCAAATAGCGTTTGTTCCCTCCTCTGGGATATGTGAGAACCACATAAGATCCCCCACATGTTGAAGCATGACATCGAGGAACAGGTGAGGTATTCTCATTGCTGATGCCTGAGATACCCCCACTGTGTCTCCAATGGATCTCAGAAAGGTCCGTCTAGCTATATGTAAAGTCACAGATGCCTTTGTGTCCACTGGGGTAGGTAATTCAAGACTCCCACTGAGCTGGAGATGAGGCAGGCACATCCACAATTTGCTCTATGGTGGTCTCTTTTCCCTATCCCCTTGCTGGGATAGAGTATGTTTCATCCATGACCCTGAATAGGATAAAACAGGCATTTGATACAAGCAGACACAGCTTGCAGGACTGAATAGTTTATGTAATAGAATATTATTATTTCCCAGTAATGTAATGCAATACCTTACAGCCATCTTAGTAATATTGACAACTGAGGCCACAGAGATTGCATTTCACACTACAAATTTCAGTGACATGTCCACTTAAGAAGTGAGTTCAAAATTAGTAGAGGAAGGTTATATGGTAACTATAGCAGCTAAAGCAGTCAGATACAAATCCTCAGTTGACATCCACCTGCCCATTGCTTGCATTTGGGATGGCAGGATGACATCAGGGGGGTAAAACATTGTAGCCCCATATGCTGGCTTTTGCTGCTCCAGTGTCCTGTCCTTGTCAATTCTGATTGCTTTATCAGTTAAAGAAATGACTAAGGGGCTGGGGATGCTGGGCACATGAATTCAGGCACAACTGACCTTAGGGTGCAGGAAAATTAGTCAAGGTGGCATCTCTGCAGAAATACAAAACAGAATGTTTCATTCCCATCTGTATTTTCCCACCGGAATATACTTTTGTCTGTCTTGGGCATGACTGAATACCTCTAAGTAGAAGGATGGGCAAATCTACTACAAGCCTATATCGCTTCAGAAGTCCTTTTTTTTTCACTGCAGTAACATTTTAATTCCTTTATTTCTTAACTGAGCAAAAATGAATAATGCTTTCACTGGGAAGGTAATACCAGCTACAACTTGAATTTTAGACCTGTCTGGCCTTGTGTCTCCATTTCTCAAAATATAAATCAGATCCTGCATTCCAAATGCATAGTTGGTAGGATTACCAAACAGCCTGGCAAGAAAATCTGTTAATCCTGCATTTCTGGTCAGGCTAGATAACCGCTCATATAATTCTACTGGTGTTTGAAGTGTGGAATCTGAACATAATCACACACACACACACACACACACACACACACACACACACACACACACACACACACACACACATGCACACGCACACATCAAGGTAAACAATGCAATGGTGTGTGTATGTTTGTGTGTGCCTGCATGCACATGCAAGTGTGTGTGCTTCTATAAAATATATCAAGATGATTTAAATCAGGTAGCATGAAACTATAACAAAACCAATGAGAATTATAAACTTAGTTGTTAATACATTAGCAATCTCAGTAGCAAATAAATAAAAAACAAAATATGCACAGGATCTTTCCTAAAAAGAACATAAATATTCTAGATGTTTTCATTTTACACTATAGTGCACATATGCTGTTTTTAACTTCTGTTTTTAAGTGAGTGTGAGTCATGGGCCATGAATGTTATATTCTGGTTAAGAGTATTTGTTAGAATCACACAGTATGAAAGAAGCGATGAAGGGAATTCAGCTGAGACCAACAAGAAATAACTAGCTGGCAGCTTACAGGTTTAAACCTTTCTACTATGATGCCAGAACAGTTTTGGATCAAAGCCTTTAAAATCAAAGCTTTGTGAAATGACTTCAGGACACATCAGGTCAGGAATAAATATGATTATTTAAATACTGTGCCTTTTGCACATCAGTTGTTGAAATAAGTTTTAAAGGTGGTCCTTTATTTGTCCTTAAAGAACAGCCCCACTATACCAAAAACATCATCTCATCCAATAGGTTTTCTCTTTATAACAACAGTTTTATTTAGCTAAACAATAAAACTGTTCCCTATCATATACAACAGGCAAGCAACATGCCACAAAGTCTGGAACAACTGACATTTTGACTTGTTTTGTGCAGGAATCTTTCTCAGAGTGTTTGGGACATCCACATAATTATTACATCCACATAATTATTACAAACTGGATAGTAGAGAAGTGTTAGTAGCTGCCATGCCAGGTCTGTGAGATGTGAACACTAATTTCAAATGACACAAGAGTTCAGCCAGGGGAGATAAAAATGTAATATTACATATTAACATTATAATGTGGGGGAGAATTAAGTAATTTACTGGGAATGGCAAGTAAAAGATACAATAAATACTGCACTTTACTTACTTCATCTGAAAGAAACTTTAAACATTCCCAATATTTGTGGAATTTACAGGTAACACAAAGCATGGTGTGCCCATTGAATAGAAACTGACACTCCCGACAAAGGACAATTAGTGAAATCATTGTTTTTTTTATTATACATTCATTGAAAATAAATGAAGAGGCAAAGTACCTCAAATTATGGTGTCTAGGTGTTGTCACATGCGGGAGGGGGTTGCAAAAGGCAATGTGAGAGAAAGACAGACATTATTATGTTAGTGTGGCAGTTCCAGTCAGGCTGTTTTGGGGTCTTGGCACATTTATTTCTTTATTTATTTTACATTTATTGACCGGGATAGTCCGACTGGATATATGTCCATTTTCAGCAGATGCCCAGGGAGGAAAGCTCCAAGATAATGATACACATTGTATCATTTAGTAGATGCTAGCTACAAACTAGTTTCAAGCAGGTTACAGCCACAAGCAATACCATCATTTAGTACATACCATACTAACTTATTTTAAAAACACTTTACAAAACATAACTTTACATTCAGGTTAAGACACATTAAGCACAGTAATATAAATGACCCTTCCTAAGGTGGTATGGTAGAAAAAAGTTAGAGGTAGTTGAAGGTAAGAAACACATTAGAAGTAGCTGAAGGTAAGACACCTATGTGATATTGAGGACTGTAGTCTGGATTAGTGCATGGACATAGCCAATGAGTTTTGAAGTACATTTTGAGTTTGTTTTTGAATCAAGTTAGTGAGGGTTCTAGGGTCATGTCAGGAGGGAGTAGGTTCCATGTCTTCCAACAGAGTTGGCAAACAGAGAGTCCCCAGCTGAGCAATTAGATTTGTATGTTTGCACCAAGAGCCTAGTGGATGATCGCAGTGGTCGGGTGCTAGTATAGGGGCAAATAATGTTTTTTAGTGCAGGAGCATTTTTTGGTTGGTAGAGGACTTTATGTGCCACTATTAGTTGGTTGTACTGCAGTAGGCTAGGCAGTTCAAGCCACCCTAGTTGACTGAGGTTATGGCAGTGGTGCGTTCGGTAGGCTGTGCCAGTAGCAAATCTGGCTATGTGGTTATAGCAGGATGTTAGTTTGCTAAGATCAGTTTTTTGTTTAAGTTGGAGAAAAGAGGGGAGGTGTAAAGAAGAGTTGATAGTTGATGGGATCAGGCAATTGTAGTTCTAGCAAGTGGGGTAAGGAAAGGTTTGATTCTGTAAAGAGAGCTAAGTTTTTTTATTAATGGTCTTGATAGTTTGATTGATATGCGCATCAAAACCTCAAGTTGTTATCAACTATGACACCCAGTAGTTTGGTTTAGGCTTCTGGGGAGATAATAGTACCATTGTTAGCTGTTATGTTGAAGGATGGTAAAGGGGTCTTACGTGTGGGGGAGAAGAGGAGCAGCTTTGTTTTGTTGGGTTTAGGATTAGACATTGATTGGAGAGCCATTTTTCCACTGTATTGAAGGTATTTTGGGTTAATGCAAATAGAGTTGCTGGTGAGGTATCAGAACAAATCAAGGTGGAGTCATCCGCGTATTGAATGCAGGTAGCATCTGGGATGACTGCATGAAGATCATTGATAAAGATGGAGAAAAGAAGAGGTCCTAGTATCAAGCCCTGGGGGGACTCCTAATGTAATGGGTAGATGGGATGATAGCCTGTTCTGCCATAGAACAGCTTGTTGCCTGCCCTGCAGGTAAGATTGAAACCATTGAAAAGCATGGTTGTTTAAGGAGAAGGCCTTCAAGGTCTTTAGGAGCATTTTGAGGTCTACCATATCAAAAGCCTTGGATAGGTCTAAAAAGAGTGCTGAGGATAGTTTGTTTTTATTACAGTTGTGGTTAATGACATTAGAGAAAGAGAGGAGGGCAGAAGTAGTACTGTGGTGTGGCCTAAAGCCATCTGTGTGAGGTAGTGCATGAGCTGTATGTCTACACACTTCTCCATAATGTTTGCTAGTGGTGACAGAATAGCTATGGGTCTAAAGTTAGGTAGTTCAGTAGAACTTCCCCCTTTATGGAGAGGTGTGACATGGAATATTTTCCATATAGTGGAGGCAGTAGCTTCAGATATAGCTCTGTTGATCAAGATTGAGATGGGGTATGCTATGGCGTCAGCAGCCTTTTGCAGATAGTCTGCTGGGAGGAGGTCAGCAGCCAGGGTGGTGGGTCTTAGTTTCTTAATTAGGGCCTGAATAAGTCGAGTAGGAACAGGTTGGAAGGTAAAGTGACTTAGGGTACTAGGTGTGGCTGTGTTAGGATTAGAGCCACTGGGAAAGAGTTGGCTGGCTAGAGACTGGATGATCTCTGTGAAGAAGCTCTTGAAGTTATTAGCAATGTCTATTGGGGATTTTTGTTGAGAAGCTGAGGGGGATGGAGTGGCAGTATGGCCTGGGTGGAGTAGTTTACACATAATGTATATGTACATATGTATACACATAATAATATTATTATAATATAATAATATATAATCATAATATAATATATAATATAATCATAATAATAATATGTACATATATATATATATATATATACACATAATAAATTATAAATTATTTTTTCAAGTTTGAATGGAGCTGTCCTTTGACACCACTCTCTGGATTTTCTTATATGGCTTTTAAACAATGAGCGATATTCACAGTCCCAGATTTTGCACTTGCTTAGTGTTCATCAGCAAAGAGCACCAGTACACCCATATGTAAATACAAAAAGAGCAAAACGTGAAAGCATTTTGATAAATATGCCTACTTATGTCAGAAGTGTAAAATACCTGAAGTTAATCTTTAAGTGTATGCAAAGAACTATATGAAATTATTGGATATTAAAGATGAACGTGACTACTTGCAGCAAGACTTAAGTCAAGTGGTAGACAAAGTAGTTTTTATATTAATATTTTTTTAAAGAATAAATATGTTTAAAATGTCTTATGGAGAGATATCCTTATTTGGACACCCTGATGGGTTTCTTAAAAAAATGGAAAGAGGGAAGGCATTACAAAGAGAAGAATGCAGTAGGAAAACATCAAGAGGATTGTGCTGGAGGAGGTGAGAGAGGAGGGTTCCTACGTTTTTCTCACGGGATAGATCTTTCTACTTTTTTAAAAAATTTTTTTCATACAAGAGGGTAGAGTGGTTGGGAAGTAGGTGAAAGACTGAAGGAGAGAAGAGAAGGGAAGGAAGAGTGTGAAAAGTAGTGCAGCCCAAGAAATGACCCCAGTCCACAAGGTGTCCAATGTTTCCAAATGGAGTGGCCAGATGAAGTTCCACTGGAGGACCCTGATGTTGAGGAAGGGGCCTGTGGTTGTGCTGTGGTTGATGCTGACTGGGGTAGTGAGTTTTCTACCCATGGAAGAGATGTCTAAGTGAGCTGAAGCCATCTCTCCATGACCTGATCCACCATGTCCTCAACCAAGTCACGAAACACCCATTCAATGAGGCTTGCCAAGCTGCTATGTGCCAGGACATCTAAAGGACCAGTGCTACTGCCCCAACTTTGTGAGGACTTTCCTGGATAAGCACGTGGTTGGACTCCTGAAGAATTTGGATCTGTAAAAAAATGAACAGAAACAGGAGAAAGAAAATACAGGAGGACAAAGGAATGCATAATCATAGGTAGGTACTAGGCTATCTGCCCGAGGGCATTTATAAGCCTAGCCAGAGTGTGTCAGCTTTCGCCGCCCCATTGATTAATTAACTGATCCTCTGTCAAGCAGAGCCAATGAAGTGATCCCAGGGGTGTATTTTCTGTTACCCATCCACTCGTCAAGGTTTCTCTTGAAGAGTGTTAGTGAGGGGCTCTGCCTAATGTAGTTACGAATTTTGTTCCAAAGCATGGGGAGTCTCTGTGACAGGAATATATCTCTCCAGCATGTTCTATTTATTATTGTGGTAAGGTTTAGCCCACTAGAGCACGTGGCTCACAGTGACTTGGATTTCTTTAGGTGGAGCATGTCCATCAATTTTGAGTTGGACATGGCTTTGTAAGTCAGGCAAAGATCACCTCTGAGTAAGCGATATGCCACTGAGTACAGCTGGAATATTTCCAGTCGGACTGCATACGACATATGTTTGAGACCAGTAATCCTCTTGGCGAGGTACTTTTGTGGTCTTTCCAGCTGTTGGAAGTGTCTCGTGATGTACATCCCAAACGGGGCATTGTACTCTATGATGGGTCTGATGAGTGACGAGTAGAGGGGCACTATAACCTCTTTATTTCTAGATGCGAACCCTTTAGTAATTAGATGGGCTACATAGAAGGATTTCCTAACTACTTTGGCAATAGAAATTGTTTGACCTCAAAGCTAAAGGCAAGAGGAGGAGTCAAGGGCAGACACGCAGAGATAGCTGAAAGGTGAGCTTTAACTGAAGAATATGCCAACCCAGCATGGAGCAGTTCCTAGAGCTCTGAGAAAATCCCTGCCTGTGACTATTGCCAGAAGAAGAAGAAGAGATTGAAAAAAGTGATCAGAGAGAGGGCCTTGGGTGGAGGAAGGGATGCCAGCATGGGAATAGTCTGGATCCTGCAACTGAGAAAAACATGATCCTGAGAAGGAACCAGGAATTATTTCTGAAAGTGTGTGGTGAACCCCAGGCTTTGTAACAGACAAACAGTAAACTGGAGGTGCTGAAGCAGGACCTCTGGAGACAAAGCCTGAATAAGCAGGTCATCCAGCTAAGGAAAAGATCTGAACCCCTCTCATCCTGCAAAAGGCAGTGACAGGACTGAGGCATTTTGTGAATATCCTGGGGGCCATAGAGAAGTCAAAGGGCAAAGCAGAGGAAGTGCAAGAAAGACACAGAGAAATATAAAACCTTCCCGAAAAGGAGATAAATGGGGATGTGGAGATAGGCATCCTTGAGGTTCAGAGGTACCAAGAAGGTCTGGGGAAGAAGAAGAATAGGGAACAGGGTTTAAAGGAAAAACATCCAAAAGGAAGGGACCTTTAGAAAGGTCCAGAAGGGGTCTCCATGTGCCTTCCTTCCTGAAAAACAGAAATATCCTGGAATAAAATCCTTTCCCTTACTGGGCAGGTGGCACAACTATAACCAAATGGCCTTGAAGCAATTATGGACAGAAAGGAAACTGTTCCTGAGGAGCTAAGGGATGCCCAGGAAACGAGGAAGGGATTTCCGCACCATCAAATATTGCTGGTGGATGATGGACAAAAGCCAAGAGTCTTGAGTGACTCTTAACCAATTGAGAAGGGATAAGGAAAAATGAAGAGATAACATAGCCTGGCCTAGGGAAAGGAGAAGCAAACTGTCAAATAGAACCAGGTATGTCTTGAAAAGGGGGCTTCTAAGAAGTAGGAGTCTGAGCAGACTTAGCAAAGGAACACACCAAGAACCCTCTTTTTCTTTAGGGGGAGGGCGAGGCTGTCTGCTTAAAAAAGTAGATTTAGATGAATAATTCCTCTGGAATTTAGAGATAGGAGACAGAAAAATATGCTTCAGTTTCTGCAAGGTCTTGCCTTTATCCCTCGAGAGGGGACTTAAAATGCTCAGCAGCAGCAGAACCAAAAAGGATCTTAGTATCAACAGGAGCATCCAGCAATGTAGCCTTAATATCATCAGGTAAGGCCTGGAGACAAAGCCAAGATCAGTGTCTCAAAACAGAACCAAATGCAGCAGTCCTAGAGGAGGCATCAGCTGCATCATAACTAAATTTATTAGAGTGGTGAGCCACCTGATAGGAAGAACCCAGTGAAGAAAGCGCTAAGACCTCCTCTTCTGAATAAGGGAGGTCAGAGATTGCCTCAGAAGCTTGACAAAAAAGGGTTAAAACATACCTGGTCATATGAGTTTTTTGATTGCCTTAAAAGCCAGGGTGGCAAAGGCAAAAGTTTAGAATGTTTATCAGAAGAGAAAGACACTACTGAAGGATCAGCAGAAGGACAGTTGCACAAAAAAACTTACAATCATCAGGCACCTTGCAAAATGTGTCAGGTTTCTTAGGGACTAGAGGTTGAGAATCCAGGGCAGCAGAGGCTTCAGAAAAGGTATAAAAGAGGGCATCCAAGACTGGTACACTGACACGTTCTAGGATAACACCACTGGAATGGAGCAGCGAGGTTTCATTTGTAAGATTTGCCAGGCTTCACAGGCAGCAGATGTACTTCAGAGGTTCCATATGGGTACCAGTCAGCAACATCTGAGTTATTCTAACCAGTATGGATTCTGACAAGCAGAATTTATCTATAAAAAGTAATTTGCTGACTAGAATGTCAAGTCTGTCAGTATTAGTTATGCCTTTATATCAGTTTATCAACAAATATCTGTAGCAAAGAAGTTCTGAGGTATGTAGGTCCATAGTCACCTTTATGCCCTATACACACATTTCACTGCAAAGTAATCCACCCGTATCTGATTTTATATAGTAATGATCTGGTTCTCCTAAGAGCAGGAAATACCAGCAATTATATCAAACAACCCTGTATTCTGATTTCTCATTAATCCTGGACTGTTGAAATAACAACAAAACAGTACCCCCACTAAACTACTGGAAGCATAAACCTTTTCAGCCTTTAGACAATGAATTGTATCGTGTACCAGCTGTTGAAGCTTCAGACTTTAAATACATGCCACCATGGTTATGCTCCTTACCTTTCCATAGCTGCACGCATTAATTATACATATATTGCCAAAGTCTATCTGATAATTAATATCCTACAAAGTCTTAAAGTTACTTATTCCTGAAACCAGAGCAGTAGTAGGAACGAATGTCCTATATCCTGAATTAGAATGTACTCCACCTGTGTCCAAAACATTGCCTATTCTGAAATAAGCCTAAATAAAATGTGTTTTTTTTTTTATTTCCCTTTCTTCTAGGTGGGAACACCAGTGCAGCTCTCTAGCTTGTCCAGTCTGTTTGCAAATTACAGAAAAAGATATCCTTTTTACCTTAATTCACGACTTTTTATTCATATAGTGCAGCTCTTTGTATAAAATAACTATACCTTCTATTCCATTCTCACTTTTTATTGAGGCTGAAGTCACACAAAGTCATCATCTTCACTTCTCTCCTGTCAAATCAGAGTTAGCATTTACTATTTCTTCCTCTGCAAACTATCACTGTTCTTCTGAAATATAAAAAACAGGAAATATATCTCTCTTTAGAATGAGACTTAAAGCTCACCTCCTCAGCTACTACATTCTCACTGCTGCAAAAAGATCCAGTCTAGAATGTTCCCAAAGCTGCCCTAAATTCCCAGTAGTACAATGCTACACATGACCCACCTTCACCTGTACCTTTATCCCACATTCAATGCAGTATGCTGTTGAACTTCTGAGCTTTGTTTTCCACTTGCACAGTTTAATTTCAGTCTGCAGGAAAACATATTTATTGTGTACGCTAGTTGATACAAATCAACATGCTTGTGGTAAGTTGCCAAATTAAAATGGACTGCACAGATCACTGATAGTTTTCCATCTTCATATTTCTGTATGCAAGCTTTTAAAATTACTATGATTTCAGTATTTATATTTCAAGAACTATATATCTAGTAAGGTATTATTTATATTTCAGACGGTATTTACGTATTATCGCAACCACACTTTCGCGGACGTCGCAAGTCCTTTTTCTCACCAGCTTCTTCCCTGCTCCACTATGTTCGCAGTTTAACTATACAATAAGTAAAGAAAATCCTTATTAGCATAATAAAAATCAGTTTAGTGTTGAAATGATTTTCCAAACGACATATAACCGCAACCACGCACATTACAATATTGAATCTTTTTTTCCCCCACACTGAATAATCCCTTATCAAATTTAAATTCCACACAGCATATACTGGTTTTGTCTTTACTTAATCAGATCAGTGAATTAATTAAAAAACCTACTCGTTTAATATATAGAAAAGATTTGATCCATAGTCTGACTTTCACATTTTTGCTTTGAGCTGCTTTCTTGTCCTCCTTTCCAAGACTGTACATGTAACAGTTAAAGATGTTTCTAAAATGTTCAGTGAAGTTGTATAGAAACACAGGAAACTACATTTTATTTCGAGAAATGGATTGAATTTTAGGTGTTACAGTGCAATGCATTAGTGATAAAGTTGAAATAAATCAATTTTAAAGTTTAGTAGAGATATTAAGTCCAAGTCAAAATAACTTACAAGGATGAAATCCTAATGCAAAAGTACAACCACTCCAATCACAGTTAAATAGTGCAGTAACGAGAATATGACTTACAGAACAGTATTTATTACCGTTATCTATATGACATGCTGCCGAGAATTAGTGATTGCAAAAATGTAAATAACAGGTTACTTACAAAGTGCGGTAGCAATAATAACATGCCACTGAGAAAGTGTGGCTGCGATAATACGTAAGTGCCTTTCAGACTACTAGGAGACCTAAAATAAAATGACTTCTCTGTATTTGTGTTTGGTAACCTATAATTGTCTCAGTCTTACTACATTTTAGTGAAATTACATTACTTGCACCTTGCAATGGTTGTAGGTAAACACAATCATTTTTGCAGTACAGAAGGGTATAAGAGATCATTTATTTCTTATACAATTGTGAAACATTTTGAGGAAAAGGTACTCATTTCACATGTTAAACATTATTCACTTTCCTTCTTTGTTTTAATTAAACTTGGACCACAGTTTATGAAGAGGTACTTCAGGTATTAATCTTGAATTTTGTTCAACCAATCCATATGATTATTTTGGCAAATGTCATTCTTTAACCTTCTCTTTAAATTTTCTTTTCTGTATTTGTTGATAAACTGATATAAAGGCATAACTAATACTGACAGACTTGACATTCTAGTCAGCAAATTACTTTTTATAGATAAATCCTGCTTGTCAGAATCCATACTGGTTAGAATAACTCAAATGTTGCTGAGTGGTACACTGACACATTTTAGGATGACACCACTAGAATGGAGCAGCGAGGTTTAATTTTAAGATTTGCCAGGCTTCACAGGCAGCAAATGTACTTCAGAGGTTCCATATGGGTAATTGTAGGTCATTGTAATGTGCAGCTGAGAAAATGTCCTTTAGCCAGCATAGGAGACACGTACTCTCTTTAATTCAAGTGATATTTGATAATCCTTTCATTTGCTTTATATAATAATGATCAGATCTTTGCTAAGGGCAGTAAAACTTCATCTGCCGACTGGCCTCCTTGTAGATGTAGCTTTCCCTATTTTGATCTCCTGTGTCCCCTCTATAAACCAGCAAGCAATCCAGTGGGTGGTGTAGGGGGTTTATTCACAGTTCATTTAGCATTTCTACTATACAAAAGTGGGGGATTGTGTCAAAAGCCTTGGCTGCATCAAGGTATGCAGTTTGTACTGTTTTACCTTCATCCATTGCTTTGATAAGCTTTTCAAAGAAGTAGCACAAGCCATCTCATTCATTATCACTACATCTTATCCAAAAAGCTCTGCTAAGCATAATTACATATTTCCATCCATATTTTGACATTGTAAACTGATTCTTAAACTAAATGCTGCAGCATGTTGCTGCATCTATAAATATGTATATTTTTTATCATATCCTTGTATCTGTAATTATATTTTGTACATTTCTTATAGGTTCATAGGTAAGTACTAGGCTATCTGCCCAAGGGCATTTATAAGCCTAGCCAGAATGTGTTGGCTTTCGCCACCCCCTTAGATTAGTTCCCTGTGCCTCTGTCCAGTAGAGACATTAGTTCCCTGCGCCACTGTCCAGAAGAGTCACTGCAGTGATCCCCAGGGTAAATTTTCTGTTTCCCTTCCACCCGTCAAGGTTTCTCTTGAAGAGTGTTAGTGAGGAGCTCTGCCTGATGTATATTGGAATCCTGTTCCAAAGCATGGGGAGTCTCTGGGATAGGAATCTATCCCTCCAGCATGTCCTATTTATCGTTGTGGTGAGGTTTATATCTCTAGAGCGTGTGGCTCTCCGGGATTTGTTTTTTTTTAGGTAGAGCATGTCCATCAATTCTGGGTTGGACATGGCCTTGTATGTCAGGCAGAGATCACCTCTGAGTAAGCGGTATGCAACCAAGTACAGCTGGAGTTCCTTGAGTCGGGCTGCATAAGGCATCTGTTTGAGGCCAGTAATCCTCTTGGTGAGGTACTTTTGTGGTCTTTCCAGCTGTTGAAGGTGTCTTGTAAGGTACATTCCCAAATGGGGCATTGTATTCTATGATGGGTCTAATGAGTGATGAGTAGAGAGGCACAATAACCTCATTTGTTCTAGATGCGAACCCTTTTGTGATTAGGTGGGCCACATAGAAGGATTTTCGAACTACTTTGGCAATATGATTATCAAAGGAGAGATTACTATCTACTTGGGTCCCCAGATCCCTTATTACATTTTCTGTATTTAGGGGACTACCATCTATGTGGTAGTTCATGGATACTTTGTTTTTTCCAAAGGGGATGCTATGCACTTTTTGGCATTTAACTTGAGGCCATGATTTTGACACCAGGTATCCGTCTCAGTGAGACCCATCTGGAAGGTGTCTGTATCAGCCGGAGAATCAATTATGGCCCCTAGTTTGCAGTTGTCTGAGAACTTGGTCAGCCATAGTCCTCCTATGCTTGCCTGTACCTCTGAGAAGTATATACCAAACAGGAGGGGTCCTAGGATCGTGCCCTGGGGGATGCCACTTGTAACCGGTTTAGAGTTGGATGTAGAGCCTGCAACTCTCACCATGTGGGTTCTATCCATGAGCCAGTTGGCAACCCATCTCGTGACGTTGGGGTTTATGTTCAAGCTGGTGAGCTTGTCTATAATACTAGAATGTGGAATGGTGTTGAAAGCCTTTGCAAGGTCTAGGTAGGCTGTGTGGACCTCCTTTCCCTCGTCTAATGCCTTGGTAACCATCTCAAAGAAGTCCACCAGGTTTAGGAGGCATGATCTGCCCTTAACAAAGCCAAACTGGGAAGGGTCCAAGGTTTGGAGGTTCCCAATGTCTCTGTTAATGAGTTCCATGATGATGCGTTCCATAGCCTTGCAGACCAGGCTAGTCAGGCTTATAGGCCGATAGTTCCCGGGGTCTGTTGTGGCTCCACCTTTGTGGAATGGGATAACTGTTGCTGTGTGCCACTGTGTGGGTATGTAGCCTGTAGAGAGGCTGAGTTTGAACAGTGTGTTTAGGTGAGGGGTTAGTTCATTTTGGAGCTCTTGTAAGACACAGCCTGGGACACTGTCCAGTCCCATTGAAGCTGTGTTTTTGGCTTTAGATAGGGCTGTTGTAACCTGTGTGTCAGTGATTGATGGGGCCCTACATTCTTCTGGTATGGTTATGGGCCCTTTAGGAGGGTGAGAGGGGGGTGGTTTGCACTAACCCTGTCTGCCAGAATGTTGGCAATATCAGTCGGTTCAGCGTATTTTCTGTCATTCCGCACTAACTCAGAGCAGATCTGAGAGTTTCCACTTAGGTTCTTGACATAGCTAAAGAACGCTTTGTGGTTATCTTTGGAGTTATTGGCAATTTTTCTTTCGCAACTAGCCTTGGATGATTTAATGAGGGATCGTACTTTCTTGCTGATACTGATCAGGGATGTCTTACCTTCTTGGAATTTTACTCTTTTCTGTACTAGTTTCCTCCTACTGTTGTATAGCTTGTTTATGGCAGGGGTCCACCAGACTGGTTTCCTTTTCTTGGAGAAGTAAGTCTTGTTTTTACTTGGGATAGCACGATCCATGCATTCTTGCAGATGCTCATAGAGTGCCTTTGTAAAGGTTTCAGCAGCTTGGACAGCATTATCCTTTAGCATGGGCACTGTAAACCTTTCCACCTCGGTCTTAAGTAATGTGAAGTTTGCTTTTGAAAAGTTTTTCACAGTGGTTTCCTTGATTGGGGGTGGGGGTGGAATGTGGATATCCAGAGTGATTAGTCTATGGTCTGATCTAACCAGTGAGGGGTTGACCTCCGGTGTGGAACACCGGTCGCCCATGTTGGTGATGACCAGGTCCAATATGTTGTTCCCTCTGGTGGATGTGTTGACCAGTTGATCCAGGGTGTTCGAGTTTATAAATTCTAGGAAGCATTGGGCAAGGGAGTTAGTACTTGAGTAGTTCTCCCAGTTTATGTTTCGGTAATTGAAATCACCCAATATTAGGGTGTTTGGTAGGACCTTCATATTTCCCAGTGTCTCCAGAAATGTAGAATGGGGGTCCTGGGTCATGATGGGTGATCTGTATCAAGCTACAATTTGGATTGCAGTTTTGCCCATTGTTAGTTGCACATGAATGATCTCTGATGTATTGTGCTGTGCTACTAACCTGGAAGTGTGGGTATCCTTGATGAATATGGATACACCCCTGCCTTTTGTGTTTCGGTCCTGGTGCTGTGGCTGAAAGGTATGGTATGAGTTATAGCCTAGTAGTGCTGTGTTGCTCTCAGGAACCTTAAGCCAGGTTTCTGTTACTGCACAGATGTCAATGTTCTCCATACTGAGGAGTGCCTCGAGTGCGTGCATTCTGAGGTTTAGACTTCTGGCGTTGAGTAGCACTACCCTCAGTTTTTGGTTACTTGTGCTATTTATGGTGGTGGGTTTGTCTTTTGAGCCTTGCCTAAAAAAGGCACTATGGGGGCGGCAAGATCCTTGGCCGGTATTTGAAAGCCCAAGGGTGACAGGTGCAAGCCATCTCTTGCGAAGCAATGTAGCTTGTCGAGCATGTCATCCCAGTCGGACAGATACTAGATCCCCTTTGAATGACACCAGAAACTTAGCCAATTGTTGAAATTGATCATTTTTTCTTTATACTGTGGCATCATTCTTGGTGAGGGCAGGATGCTACTCAGAGTCATGGTCATACCGACTTGGGCTACATGATCAGAGAGCGCTTCCATGTCTCTTTTCATGTAGTCCAGGGAGGTACATCTCAGGTCATTCACACCAACATGGATAATGACAGAGTTGTATTTGTACTTGTTCTGGAGTGACCTGAGTGCTTGTGTTATGTGGCGGATACTGGCACGCAACAGGCAGCTAACTGTAACCTTCTCCTTGTCCAGCCTAGTTAGTGGGACATCAGTGTGCCTGACTATAGAGTCGCCTATTACTAGTGTGTTGGGTATGTTATTTTGCATTAAGGGCTGTGATTGCATGGCACACGGATTATGTGAAGCATGTGTTTCATGGTTGGTGATGGGGTGTGGAGGTTGCTTGGATGTCTGCTTTGGAGGTCTCTGTTGCTTTTGCAGATTTTTTTTTAGAGCCTCTGAGTATGTTTTCATGTATTCATGTGTGTTATTTGCTGGTGTTGGTTTATTAGGTCTATGTGAGACTGGTGGTGTGTTGCAAGTATTACCCTTCTCCTCTTGACTGTCAGTTCCAGTCTTGGGTTGAGAGAGCTTTGCCTCCAGTTTGGTTGTATAATTGCATCTCTCGCATATATTAGTGTTTGGTGGTAGGAGGAGAGGGTTGTCTGTGTACATGAGGCAGTTGTAACATTGCCTCAAAATGCTCAGATTCACCAGTTGGACTGGAGAGTACACCAGAAACTGCCCTTTGGACATGCCTGAATATGTAGAGTAAGCTGTTTTTCTGATTGGCTGGTGGGGACGAATAGAGATCCTTGTCCTTCTGGACAGTATAGGGGGTTCTAGTGCTAGGGTTAATTAGTGCTTGCTATGAGTTTTAAGCAAGTGCTTGACTGTGAAATGAATGGTTTGAGTGCTAAAGTTGAAGGTTTGTCTAGTTCCAAGGGAAAAATTGAAGAGTAGTCTTCGTGGAGCCGAGAATAGTTTAACTTTAGCTAAACGGTGCTGCCCGGTGCACAAAACCGCACAAATGCGGTTTTTATAGCAGGGAAGTGAAAGATATAGAAATTAGCCCAAAATGGCCAATAAACTACTAACTTCTGGGCTGAAACCACTCCTCCAAGGACAGATAGGCTGCTCAAAGCTCCCCTCTCTCACAGGTGAACAAAGAAACTTCCTTCTATCCAAGTAAGTTATGGGCAACACAGAAACTTGTAACACAGCCCTGGATTCAGCAATAACCTGAAAACTGGACTATACTAGTTCAGAAAGGTGTGAAAAAGTTTTTTTTTTCCATAAAATAGAGCAGATACAATCAAAATTAGCCCAAAATGGCCAATAAACTACTAATTTCTGGGCTGAAACCACTCCTCCAGGGACAGATAGGCTGCTCAAAGCTCCCCTCTCTCACAGGTGAACAGAGAAACTTCCTTCTATTCAAGTAAGGTATGGGCAACACAGAAACTTGTAACTCAGCCCTGTATTCAGAAATAACCTGAAAACTGGACTATACTAGTTCAGAAAGGCGGGTAACAAGTATATTCTTTTTTTTCAGAAAATAGAGTAGATCCAATCAAAACAACACTTTAAGTGCACAGAAAAGGTTATCTCACTTTAGTGTGTAGCCTATAACCGTTAAACAGGTTATTTAAACACAAAAATGACTTAATTCAAGTGCAGGCAGCAAATAAATACAATATGTAGCAATAACAAACTTTTTAAACCACAGATTCGCTTAAAAAATTGGTGTTTTAGGTGGAATTAGTTAAGACAGCAAGAAAAGCAAAAAAGGATACTTAATCACTTCAAAGTTACACTTTTGTCTCTCTGCTGCTGTAGACTCTGCAGAACACCTGAAAGGCACTTGCTGAGCGGAATACAAGTGCAAAAACTGCGCAAATGCGGTTTTTATAGCGAGGAAGTGAAAGAGATAGAAATTAGCCCAAAATGGCCAATAAACTACTAACCTCTGGGGTGAAATCACTCCTCCAGGGACAGATAGGCTGCTCAAAGCTCCCCTCTTTCACAGGTGAACAGAGAAACTTCCTTCTATCCAAGTAAGGGATGGGCAAACACAGAAACTTGTAACACAGCCCTGAATTCAGCAATTACCTGGAAACTAGACTATACTAGTTCAGAAAGGCGGGAAACAAGTATTCTTTTGTTTTTTGTTTTCAGAAAATAAAGCAGATACAATCAAAATTAGCCCAAAATGGCCAATAAACTACTAACTTCTGGGCTGAAACCACTCCTCCAGGGACAGATAGGCTGCTCAAAGCTCCCCTCTCTCACAGGTGAACAGAGAAACTTCCTTCCTAAGGTATGGGCAACGCAGAAACTTGTAACACAGCCCTGGATTCAGCAATAACCACAAAACTGGACTATACTAGTTCAGAAAGGTGGGAAACAAGTGTGTATATATATATATATATATATATATATATATATATATATATATATATATATATATGTGTGTGTGTGTGTGTATATATTTTTTTTCCCCAGAAAACAGAGCAGATACAATCAAAACAACACTTTACTCAATTAACTAGTTAAAAAGCTCTAAACTGAGCCCTGTTCCAGCAGTCTTCAATCAGACAAGTTCTAACTGCACAGTCCTGCCACTAGGGTAAAGAGAAACCTTCTCCAAAAAAGATGGCCTGGATCAGTGCACAAGTTATACAAACAAAGCTAGATCCAGCCAGCCTGAATCTAGTCCATGCTACAGCAAACAAGGTGTACCGATTTCAGAAAGAAACAGTTCAAGTAAGCATGCGCAATAAGCCTTTAACCAGAAATTCTCAGCTCATAAGGGCAGAATCTAACCTCTCCTCCCACAAGAGTGCAGACCACAACCCTTCTTAATGTAAAATAACTGGCCTGAAGCCCAAGTGCTTAACCCAGAACTAATACACTTTTAGAATATCAGACACTGGAGCCTTCAATCAGCAGTTCCCAACTTAGAAGGATGTACACTACCTGTCCTGCCACAACAGTGCAGACCACAAACCTTCTTAATGTAAAAGAACTGGTTTGAAGCCCAAGTGCTTAAATGTGGGCCTTAGAATAACAGTTACAATTTAATCAGGCTACTAACAAGCAGTAATAAAGGCAGCAGACTAAATTCAATTGAGTACATTTAAGAAGAGGCAAAAGCAAAATAAGGTAATAAAGTAGGAAGAAACACAAATACAGTAAAGCAGATGAAGTGGAATTTTTTTTTTTTTGCGGAGGGAAGAAACAGAACAGATTAAGATACTCTAGGGAAATTTCCTTCCCAAGTGCTCTCTCTGTACACCGCAGAGGAGATGGGACTGGTAGGAGTATCTGAAATCAAAATATGATCTCACTGTACTCAGTTGAGTGAGCAAATGAGATGGGTCCAGGAAAAGTGTGCAAAAACAGATTTACAGCAGGGGCGGGCAATTCCAAAGCCACCAAGATTAACACCACAACAGGAAACAGGGAAGAGGGAGTGGGGAACTAACTGCAGAGAGACAGAGACACAATATTTACTGAATCAAAGACACACAATATTTACTGACTCAAATCTTAAATAAGTGCAGAGAAAAGTATACTTAAATCAGCTTGTGTCCAGTTGATATATGCAGACAAGTCTCAGTAGCCAGCAACTCCGATTAAAATGATTACTATAAATGTAACCAACACAGATTTTAATGCTATCAGAAACCCCCAGGCTAACACAGGAATTTCAAAGCAGTACCTGCAAATAGTCCATTGATATCGGTGCACTATCCCAGTAAACACATACAGATAAATAAATAAATAAATAAATAAATAAATAAATACATACATAAATACTTAAATACATAAATGAATAAATAAATAAGTCCACCAGGATGAGAAAACATGACCTGCCCTTGGGGAATCCAAGGTTTCCTTATGTGCTTATTGATTAGTTCCATAATAAGTTTTTCTATGACTTTGCATTTGATGCTGGTCAGACTTATGAGTCTGTAATTGAGATACACTGGGATATGAATCCATCATGGCAATGTGTCTTATTTATTTGCTACTGATGGTTTAGTTCCTTTAACCATGTATTTCAGGTACTATTTTTTTCTGTGAAGAAATAGCAGGTCAAAGACGGTTGGATCTTTCATGTCTCACAAGGCTAGACAATGATCTCCATGAAGTAGTCTATAACAGACAATACAGAGGGGGCTGTGAGTCTATCCTGATAAGATTTTTTAGTTATGAATTTCTGAGATCTCAAGTACAGCAATATATTTAGACAGATACATATGAAAAGGTACAATATATTCAATAATGGATCTGATGAGATACGAGTAAAGGGAAATTAAGATTTCTTTGGATTTAGTGGAGATGCCTTTGGAAATTATATAAGCCAGATAGAAGACTTTCCAAACCACTGTGGGGACATGATGGCCAAATGATAAGGAATTATCAAAAGAGTGCCTAGATTCCTTACAACAGCAATTGTGAGATGGTGGAAGATTGAATAACAACAACCAATTTACAGTCATCTGCAAACTTAGATAGCCAAAGGACAAGAGTATTTACCTGAAGATCTGAGAAAGCTATGCCAAACAGAAGACAACCCAGCAGTGAGCCATGCGATACACCACTGGTATGTGGTACACCAGTGGTAACTTTTTTTGCTTTCAGTGGTGGTACTTGCGACTCTAACCACAAAGAGCTTTCAGACAACCAGTTAGTTATTCACTGAAAAATATGAAGATGTATATTCAGATTTACACAATTCTGTTGATAATGCCTGCATGGGCAATAGTGTCAAAGGCCTTGGCCAGGTCCAGATATGCTGTATGCACTGCATAACCAGTATCTGCTGCTTCAGTTGCTTTTTCAAAGAAATTAATGACTTTAAAGAGGTAGGGCCTTACTTTGACAAAGCTGAATTGATGTGGGTCCAGAATTAAGGGATTTTAATGTCCCGATTCATGAGGTGTGAGATAATATGCTCCATAACTTTACACAGGAGTCTGGTGAGGGTAATGGTCCTATATTTACTACAGTCCATGGCTGGGTCATACTTGTGTAATGGCATTCCTTGCTTCTAGAATGTAACCATGGGGAAGTTTAGATTAAAGATGTTATGTAGGGGAACATATAGGCCATATTTGGCAGTAATAATCTGGCATCTTGGTATATTATCAGGACCCACAGATGAGGTGCTCTTAGCTTTTGACAGGGCTGAGACAACCTTTTCCATGGTAATTAAAGGGGGTGGCTGGGATTGTGGAATATGTGGAGTAACTATAACTGTAGGTGGAGTAAAATTTGTACGACATTTAGCAGCTAGGATGTTAGTTGTTTTCTTTGGGTCAGAATGTGCAATATTATTGAATGCTCTGACCCAAAGTATGCAGAATTATTGTGGACTAGCTCTAGACATTGTTAGGTGTTAGTTCTTAACTTCCTGACTTAGCTAAACAAAGATTTATAGCTATTTTTGGGTTTAGTGGCTATTTTAAGTTCTTACTGAGCTTTGAGCTTCCTAATGGCTCCTTCTTTACTAGTTTGCTTATAAGGTAAGTAGAATGAGACTTCTTATAAGCATGAAGCAATTTCCTTCTCTTGTTATATCATTAATTTATACAGGTATTTCATCATGGTGTTTATTTTTTATATTATCATTATGTTTGGTGCAGATAGAGACTATCTTATCAATACAACTATTTAGGTGGTGGAAGTAGAAGTCAGCTGCAAAGTCAGTAGCTTTAACAATGGGATCAATTGGAGGAGGCTGACAGCGGAATTTGTTTAGAATATTTAGTACCATGTTTGTTTTTAAGAAATCCCTAAACACATAGGTATGTACACGGGAAGTACTACCAGTTTTAAAGGAAAAGGTCACTAATTTGTGATCTGATTTAATAAGGAAGGATGATGCATATAGAGATTTGCAAGAAGTGGCCATATTTGTAAGGGCTAGTTCAAGGGTACTGGGGTCTCTAAGTAAGATGATTAACTATTTGTAAAACAGAGTTGGTATTTACAATGTCACTGAAGTACTGGGCATGCTGGCCATTGTCATTGCAGTTCAGCAAGGTTATGGATGGGTATTTGAAAGGTGATGAGCTTAATAAATTAATAATTTCAGATAATGTGTTAAGATAGCTACCATGCTCAGAGTGGAACATAAGACAGTGTTTTATGGCTAACTATGAAGAGGTAATTAGTCTTATTTATGGATTTTGAAATGTAAGGGCAGCCACGGTGGTGCAGTGGTTAGTGTTGCCACCTCACAGGAAGAGGTTCTCGGGTTCGATCCTCAGCTGGGGTGCCTTCTATGCGGAGTCTGCATGTCCTCCCTGTGGTCGCGTGGGTTTCCTCTGGGTGCTCCAGCTTCCTCCCACATTCCCAAGACATGCTGGAGGTGGATTGGATACTCTAAATTGGCCCTAGGTGTAAGTGCATGAGTGTGTGTGCCTTCCATGGAAGGTTGGGCACCAGGTTGGCAACTCAACGGCGTAAAACTCCATTGCCAATCATGAGCAGACAGGTGATTTGCTGTGGTGACCCCTAACCAGAAAAAGAAGAAGAAGATGGATTTTGAAATCTAGGACATCAAATGTGGAGTCCAGAGGAATATGTCATGAGGTAAGAACATTCTTGATAAATACTGATACTCCCCCACAACTGCCAGTACATGTGATGTGCTCTATACCCAAGAATAGAGGGTGTGCCTTCATTGCTCTGAAACCATGTCTCTGTAACTGAATGTGTTAAAGTTGCAGGAGCAAGTTCAATCATTCTTTTTTTGTTAAAAGAGTCCTGGCATTTTGTAGAGCCATAGTAGTATTTGGAATTTACTAGATTTTAGTATCCATTAGGTGGACTCTGCCTAAAAAAAGGCACTCTGGGGGCAGCAAAGGGTTTAACCAGCAGAAGCTTAGGTAGGGGTGGGATGAAGGGGGCATCATAGGTGTAAGGGACAAAAGCATTGCCCACACTTTTTTAAAATTTTTTGTTCCTCACATAAAGGGATCTTTTTTGTCTCAGACAGAATATGAGGTAAGGGCATTGAGCTTTAGGACCTGGCTGGGTTCTAAATTGTGGAGAGGCATTGGGCACCAAATAAGTCAGCTATATCTCTGTTAGTCAGAATAAAAAAGCCTTGATGAGAGGTGCAGACCATCCCTGGCAGAGCAGAAAGGCTTGTCAGCCATCACATCCCAAGTTGACACATACTAGATCCCCCTTGAATGACACCAGCTACATGGACAATTATTAAAGCTAATTATGTTGTCGCTGAATCTTTGGCATAATTCTGGGTGATGGCAAAATACCACTTGCAACCAATGTCTTTCTTGGTTCAGACACGTGCATAGTAAGCTCAATCCTATCCTTCTGCAGACTCACTGGGTAGTACACCTAGGATATTTCACCCCCACATGAACCATTATTAGGTCATAAAAGGTTTTGTCAGGTTGGAGGGATCTAAGAGCTCTTGTTCCATCCTGGATCATGGATTCTGAATGACAACTAACTGTCACACTCTTCTTACTCAGCCTGTTGAGGGTGGGGTCTGCATGTCTGATGATACAGTCACCTAAAAGAAAAAAAACTTTTGAAGTTAAAACAAATTTGGGATAGTTTATACATCTGTCTCACTTTCTTCCTAATATTATAATGCTGCTTATAAATATAAATACCCAATTGCCTAATGGTTCTACCAGTGAAAAAGGCAGAACAATCTGTATACTCAGTAGCATAAATCACACTTTTGAAGTGCAGTTAAAATAAGTTGTAACAGCATAACCTCTTTCAGTGTTTGGACAAATAAAACGAGGGAACACTAGAACTAAAATGACACTGACTGCAGTTGCCATGTGGGAAAGGGGTTTGAATTCTTGTAACCATGCTCATTTTTATGTTTTCTTCAAACAAATTTTTATTTAGTTATTGTTTCTTTTGTGAGTAAACACAGGTAATTATCTACTATGTTCTTCTCTTTGAAATGTGGCACACTACTTATTGTAAACAACATCCCTAATTCTTTTTTTTTAACAATGTTGGATTTTAAATACATAGGATGCATACCCCGGAAATCCAAATTTGCATTACTTGCCACATTCTTTCTATCTATGCATCTAGTCAGTTTCTCATTTTGAAGCTTTTTCTTCCAATGTCTAAAAATACAACACTTGTCCTGCTTTGAAAAGAAAAGAAAATGTAAAAAAAATGCAATAGCTTGATTAGCTAATTTTTAAACAATTCCAACATTTTGTATGACTCAGACCAGACAAATAGAACAGTAGTATGATGATATCTCTTTAAAAAAATAGAAGTACACACTGTTATAGATAAACATATTCTGTTGCTCCAGTGTCATACAGGGATAAAGACCTTATTATAGTGCGGTCAACCTGAGTTCGATTAGCAGTTCAGGTGATAGACGGAGCAGGAGAGGAGGCATGCCCATCCCATTGGAGGGTGGATGTTTACATGTGCGTTCCCAGCTGTGATCTTGATCCCTGGTAGAGCTGGGATGTTGCATGGGGGGTGTAGCTCATGAGGGCTAGGGCAGTGGGCATAGCTGAGCTACCATTCAGACGGGGAGATACACCGCATGCTCTCAATGCATACCTGCCTCTTGAGCTTCAACATGAAAACAGCAGTGGGAGGGGGAATAATGGGTACAATGTAATTGAAAAGCCACAACAGAATGCAGATGGCCAAGACCCCATGACTTCCTTAGGCTCTACAACTGATGTCAGGAGAAAGCAGAAATAGCCTTGGGGTTCAAAGTAGTTTTTAGGCCCAATGTGGACATGGGGCTCTGGGTAGCAAGGCAGTAGGGTTATGTATCAGACCCCCAAAAAGTCTTTGCATTCTGACAATAACTCGGGACCCTTGTGGCCCCTGTGATGTCCCCGCACTGGGCCAGCAATCAAGAAGCCTGAATCCTCATCGTTGACACTGCAGAGGGATGTTCACATATTGGTGAGCAGTGGTGTGGATATTAATTGAACTTCTGTAACCTGTAGGCAGTTGTCACTGAAGGTGTGTGTATTCTCAGCAGCCACAAGGTAAACATTCAGAGTTTCCTTTTGCAAAATTGTATTTATTTTTGTTAGTTTAGTTTAGTCAGAGAAAGCAGGCAAATATGTCAGCAGAGGATTATGGCAAGCTGATGAAGAACCAGTTAGCCAAAGTGTGCAAAGCCAAAGAACTGGTGCATGCAATCTGACTAAAGAGGAAACGATTTCAGCCTTAGTCACAGCTCATACCAGCAACCAGGAGGATAACCAGTCTGGTGATGGGAATTTGCAGCCCTCAAAAGCAGGACAGTTCATCTTTTCGTAAGAGGACTTAAAAATCCATCTGGAGTTAAAGAAACTTAAACTGGAGCCCAAACATTTGGAATTAGAATCAGTGGAGAGACTGCGACGTATGTTGACTGAAGAAAAGGAGAAACAGCGTCAACATGAGAGGGAGATGCTGACTCTTCACTAGAGTCAAGCTAGTAATGGGGAAGGGAATAACCAAACCCCAGAAGTGATAAAGGTCAGTAAATTTCCTCCACAATTTACAGAGGGTGATAACTTCGATAGTTTTATTCATATATTTGATGGAGTATGTAAACAGTAAAATGTTAACCAAGGGCTCGCGGGTACATTTCTTGACCTCCTTACTCCATGGTAAAGCTGTAAACTGCTGTTTCTAAGTTGTCTGATATTGATTGTTTAAATTATGATAAAGTCAAATATTGTTTACTAGAATGTTTTAAGTTAACACCTGAAGCTTACAGAAAAAAGTTTTGTGAGCATAAACGCAAGGCAGATGAAAGTATGTGTGATTTTATTGCTTAGTTAAGCACTTATTTTTATAGGTGGGTGAGTGAGTGTCAGGCCACCACTTTTGAAGGCTGGCAGACCTTTTGGTAAGGAAGCAAGCCCTTAGCACTTTTCCTTAGGACATGAGAATTTTTGTGGCAGACTGAGAGTGTAACTCTGCAGATGAGCTGGGGAAAAAAGGGTATCTCTACTTAGTAAGCAGAGCATCACTGCACAGGAAGGGGTACGTAGTGCTGCACATGGATCTAAGGGAACCCATGGTGGGCAGCGTAAGCAACCTCAACAGAGTCCACCAGTAACAGGGGAAGCCACTAGTTCAGATACATGACCAGCATCAAGGGATAAATGTTTTAAATGTAACCAGTGGGGCAATGTATCATATAGATGACCATGGAAGCAAAGTGGGGAACAAATGTAAGGGGAGTCAGCAAGTGGGTTGCCAGTATGCCAGTGGTAAGTTGCCTGGAGACAACAGGGGTACCAAACTATCACCAGAGTTTATATCTGATCTTATTGGATGGAAAATATCAGTCAGGCTTAGAGATGGGCATGTGGGTCTGGCAGACTGGAGTAGTCCCAGACAGAACCCACACCTGAAGCCAGGGCTGGTGAGGTGACTATTTTAGGGAGGGAGCTACCCTGTACCAGTGAGCCTGAATGTAAGCCACAGCTGCTGGTAGGTACTGATGTTTCCTTGGACAGAGTGATTGCAAGGGCAGAGGTGAGTGGTGGTAGCTAGGCTGACAGTGAGGCACCACTGTTAGAGAATACCAGAATTCCTGTGGAAGTTCAGCTGGGAAGAGTTGAAAAGACAGAGATGAGACAAGCTCAGCTCTCGGATCCTACACTAATAGGCTTGAGGTAGGCAGCTAGGGAGTTACCTGATTCTCATGGAAGAGGGGAGTCTGTATACTGAAACAAATGTTTACTGTATAGAGAGTGGACCCCTCAGGGAGGGCTAGAGGGCAAGGTAATACAGCAGTTGGTAGTGCCTAGAACCTACCGTCTGGCACTTCCAGCCATATCCCATGACATTCTTTTTGTAGGTCATATGGGCATAAAGTGTACCAAGAGACATATTATGCAGAACTTTTACTGGCCTGGGACTGCAAGGAAAGTAATAGGGTACTGCAGGACTTGTGAGCAGTGCCAAAAAGTATGCAAGGCAAGAGACAAGGTCAAAGCTCATTTGATGCCTTTGCCTGTGATTGAAGAGATGTTTCAGAGGGTAGCTATGGATATTGTGGGGCCTCTGAGTACCTCAAGTTCCAAAGGGAAGAAGTATATCTGAGTGGTAGTAGATTATACTACAAGATACCCTCAGACGGTGGCTCTGTCCTCCATCAAGGTAGAGAAGGTGGCATATGCTCTGCTAGAGATTTTCAGCAGGGTAGGTTTCCCGAGAGAAATGCTGACTGATAGAGGTGCCAATTTCATGTCAGACCTACTGGCATGTTTTTGGAAGTACTGTGGGGTGAAGCAACTAAAGACCACCCCCTAAAATCCCCAGACTAATGGTCTTGTGGAGATGTTAAACTCTACACTAAAGACCATGCTACAGGCATTTGCAGACCAGTTTAAGTGAGATTGGGACAAATGTTTGCCCAATCTGTTGTTTACATAGGTTCATAGGTGTATACTAGGCCAACAGCCCTGGAGCCTTTACAAGCCTAGCCCATAGAATTGCCCTGGCATCATGCCGCTGTTAGTTCCTGGTGCCTCTATCACGTAGAGCCACTGGAGTGATCCCCGGGGTGAACTTTCTATTTCCCATCCAGATAGGTACCCCAGGAATCCACAGGTTTTTCACACTTTGAATTACTGGATGGGCATAGGGTGAGGGGGCCTTTAGATTTGATTTGCGATGAGTGGGAGGGTGAGTGTGAATCCCATAGGGAGTCTCTTGCGGCATACGTCCTAAACCTCAGGACAAGGCTTAGGAAGCTCATGGGTTTGGCCCAGGAGAACCTGGCAGGAGCCCAATAACAGAAAAAGGTCTGGTATGACAGGAATTCCTGAGAGTATGCTGTGGGACAGCAGGTTATGGTTCTCATTCCTGTCAGACACAATAAGATGCAGACAGCTTGGGAGGGACCCTTCAAAGTGGTAAGGAAGTTCAGTGATGTTAACTACATGGTAAAACTGCTAGGCAGGAGGCAGGGGCATAAATGCACCATGTTAACACGATGAAGCCTTACCATGATAGAGAGGCCCTGGTGCTGAGTATTTGCAGTGGATGGCAGGAGGAGTATGAAGGGGATCTGGTGACTGATTTCCTCAGTGAGGCTCGGACTGACATTTAAGTGGAAGGGGTAGCAATGTCCCAGTGGCTATCCTCTACCAAGGTTCAAGAAATCTGAGCAATGTTGCAGGAGTTTGAGGCATGTTCAATGGGAGACATGGGTGCACCCACTTAGTGCAGCACCATGTGGATGCAGGACCCCAAAGGCCTATCAAGCAGGCCACTTACAGGGTGCCTGAGTGAGTTAGAAAGACTCTAAGGGAGGATATACATAAAATGCTGTAAGTGAGGGTAATCCAGGAGTCCAGCAGTTCCTGGGCCTCCCCAGTGGTGCTGGCACCAAAGAAAGATGGCAGCACCAGTTTCTGTATGGACTAGAGGAAATTAAATAGTCAGACAGAGTCAGATGCTTACCCCATGCCTAGGACAGATGAAGCCTTAGGATAGCTTGGTAGTTCTAAGTATAAGACCACTACTGATATAACGAATGGCTACTAGCAGGTGCCTTTGACTCTCACCGCTAGACAGAGGTCAGCCTATATGACTTCTTTTGGATTATATGAGTGCACAAAGATGCCCTTTGGGATGAAAATGCACTGGTGACCTTCCAGAGGCTGTTAGATCATGTTCTAGCAGAATCAGGAGATTATGAACTTGCTTACCTGGATGATATTGCTATTTACAGCCATTCCTGGCATAAGCACCTTCAGCATGTCAGGGAGGTCCTAGGCAGACTGCAAAGGGCAGGGTTGACCATTAAGCCCAGTAAGTGTCAGGTGGGCATGACAGATATCTCCTACCTGGGACATAGAGTGGGGAGTGGCAAGATCCAGCCAGAACCTGCCAAAGTGGAAGTTATTCAGGTGTGGCCTGCCCCTGGACAGCAGGGTACTATAGGAAGTTTGTTCCCAATTAGAGTACAATAGCTGCAACCCTCAAAGATATGATGAGGAAAAACAGGCCAGACAAGATAGTGTGGACCCCAGCCTGTGAGCAGGCATCCCAAAAGCTTAAAGGGGCTTTGTGAGGACCTCCTGTGTTAGCCAGTCCAGATTAGAGCAAAGAATTTGTTGTGCAGGATACCTCGACCATGGGATGGGGGCTGTACTCAGTCAGGTTTTCTCAGAGGGAGAAGAACACCCAGTTGTATATCTCAGCCATAGACTGCAGCCCAGAGATGAATATTATGCAGCTGTAGAAAAGGAATGTGTAACCATAGTATGGGCACTGCAAAAACTTCAACCCTATCTATATGGAAGGAAATTCATGTAGTTACAGACCACAATCAGTTAACATGGCTACATTGAGCCAGCCAGAAAAATGCTAAGTTATTAAGATGGAGTCTAGGGTTACAGGCATATGATATGACAGTGCATTACTGTAGTGGGGTCAACAATGCCAGTGTAGATGGGCTCTCAAGACATGGTATGGGTTAATGCATTCCCACACAGGCCCACTCCTCTCAAGCAACATTTCTCAAGGGTCACTTGAAAAACTAGCATAAGTCTTCAAAGGGGGAAGAGATGTGACAATGTGAGCTAATCCGAGAACAAAGCAGCTAACACCAACGTAAGACGAAAATACTTTAATAACAGCAAAGCTTTCGGATATCAAATATCCTTCCTCAGTGCTTAATAACATTCACCACAAAAATCACAGTTTAAATACATACATCAATTAATCAATTAAATCACACAGCCAATCAAATAATTATATCAATCAATCCTTAAAGAATCCTTAAAAATGTGCAGTGTATATAATACATAAACAATATATAAATCATCTAAGAAAACTCATTTAGAGTCCATAAAACAAATTTTAAAAATGTTATAATAAAACAAAACATTATATTAACCTATTACATTAAACAGCCTTTTGTTTTAGTTTTAAAACAGGTTTAATAGAAACTATTTGATTTAGACCTGGTAGGTGCTCAGCTTGTTAGCGTAAAATCCATTGAAGTTCCATGTTTTCTAACTATATATTTAGGTCTCCCCTTCTAAAGGATTTTGTCATGACTTCTATGATCCTGAACTTAAAACTATGAGTTACATTTTCTTGAACATGTTCAGCTAGGGAATTAGTATTTCCCTTCTTATTTCTAAGTTATGCTGAATAATCAAATCTTTCAGGTGTCTGGTAGACTTTCCTACATAAAAACATTTACATTTTATTCAGGTAGCTAAATATATAATATTACTAGTACTACAAGTAGCTGAACACCAGAAAATAAAAGGCTTATTAGTGTGAGGATTAATAAAAGTGTTGTTTATCTCTATAAATATACAGCTACAACAGTTATGGCAAGAAAAAGTGCCATGCTTAACAATTTTACTTTTCATTTGTGTCTGTTTCATGTCTTTATTACACAACTTTTCCTTTAAATTACTACATCAAATGGTTTCTATTAAACCTGTTTTAAAATTAAAAAAAAGGCTGTTTAATGTAATAGGTTAATATAATGTTTCTTCTTCTTTCGACTGCTCCCGTTAGGGGTCACCACAGTGGATCATCTGTTTCCATTTCTTCCTGTCCTCTGCATCTTGCTCTGTCACACCAACCAGCTGCATGTCCTCTCTCACCACATCCATAAACCTTACCTTAGGCCTTCCTCTTTTCCTATTACCTGGCAGCTTCATCCTTAGCATCTTTTTCCCAATATACTCTGCATCCCTCCTCAGCACATGTCCAAACCAACGTAATCGTGCCTCTCTGGCTTTGTCTCCAAACCTTCCAACCTGGGCTGACCCTCTAATATACTTATTCCTAATCCTGTCCACCCTCATCACACCCAGTGGAAATCTTAACATCTTTAACTCTGCCACGTCCAGCTCTGACTCCTGCCTTTTTGTCACTGCCACTGTCTCCAAACCATATAACATAGCTGGCCTCACTACCCTCTCGTAGACCTTCCCTTTCACTCTTACTGGTACTTGTCTGTCACAAATCACTCCTGACACTTTATCCACCCACTCCATCCTGCCTGTACTCTCTTCTTCACCTCTCTTCCACACTCACCATTACTCTGAACTGTTGATCCCAAGTATTTAAACTCATCCACCTTCACCACCTCTACTTCCTGCATCCTCACCATTCCTCTCGCCTCCCTCTCATTCACACACATATACTCTGTCTTAGTCCTGCTGACCTTCATTCCTCTTCTCTCTAGAACATATCTACACCTCTCCAGGGTCTCCTCCACCTGTTCCCTACTGTCACTACAGATCACAATGTCATCTGCAAACATCATAGTCCACGGGGACTCCTGTCTGATCTTGTCTGTCAACCTGTCCATCACCATTGCAAATAAGAAAGGGCTCAGAGCTGATCCTTGATGTAATCCCACCTCCACCTTAAACGCATCCGTCACTCCCACCGCAGACCTCATTGCTGTCACACTACCCTCGTACATGTCCTGTACCACTCTTACATACTTCTCTAACAGTCCTGACTTCCTCATACGATACCACAACTCCTCTCTAGGCACCATGTCACATGCTTTCTCTAAGTCCAGAAAGACACAATGCAACTCCTTCTGACCTTCTCTGTACTTCTCCATCAACACTCTCAGAGCAAACATCGCATCTGTAGTGCTCTTTCCTGGCATGAAATCATAATGTTGATAACTAATCATCACCTCCCTTCTTAACCTAGCTTCCACTACTCTTTCCCATAACTTCATGCTGTGACTGATCAATTTAATCCCTCTGTAGTTACTACAACTCTGCACATCACCATTATTCTTAAAAATTGGTACCAAAATACTTTTTCTCCATTCCTCAGGCATCCTCTCTCTTTCCAAGATTTCATTAAACAATCTAGTTAAAAACTTCACTGCCATTTCACCTAAACACCTCCATGCTTCCACAGGTATGTCATCTGGACCAAAAGCTTTTCCGTTCTTCATCCTCTTCATAGCTATCCTTACTTCCTCCTTCCTAATCCACTGCACTTCATGATTCACTATCTGCACATCATCCAACCTTCTCTCCCTCTCATTCTCTTCATTCATCAGCCCCTCAAAGTACTCTTTCCATCTGCTCAACACACTCTCCTCACTTGTGAGTATGTTTCCCTCATTATCCTTTATCACCCTTACCTGCTGCACATCTTTACTAGCTCCGTCCCTCTGTCTAGCCAATTGGTACAGGTCCTTTTCTCCCTCCTTAGTGTCCAACCTTTCATACAACTCTTCATACACCTTATCCTTAGCCTTCACCACCTCTCTCTTTACCATGCACCTCATCTCCTTATACTCCTGTCTACTTTCTTCAGCTCTCTGACAATCCCACTTCTTCTTCGCCAACCTCTTTCTCTGTATAGTCTCCTGTACTTCCTCATTCCACCACCAGGTCTCCTTGTCCTCCTTCCTCTTTCCAGATGTCACACACCAAGCACCTTTCTAGCCATCTCCCTTACTAGCTCTGCTGCAGTTACCCAGCTATTTGATAACTCTTCACTGCCACCCAGTGCCTGTCTTAACTCTTCCCTGAACTCCACCTCACAATTACCCTTTTTCAATTTCCACCATTTGATCCTTGGTGCTGCCCTCACACTCCTCCTCCTCTTCTTGATCACCAATGTCATCCTACAAACCACCATCCTATGCTGCCTAACTACACTTTCCCATGCCACCACTTTACAGTCTCCAATCTCCTTCAGACTGGCCCTTCTACATAAGATATAATTCACCTGTGAGCATCTCCCTCCACTCTTGTATGTCACCCTATTCTCTTCCCTCTTGTTAAAATACATATTCACCACAGCCATGTCCATCCTTTTCACAAAATCCAGTACCATCTGACCTTCTGCATTCCTTTGCTTAACACCATACCTACCCATCACTTCCTCATCCCCTCTGTTCCCTTCACCAACATGCCCATTGAAATCTGCTCCAATCACCACTCTCTCACCCTTGGGTACAGTCATCACCACTTCTTCCAACTCACTCCAACATTTTTCTTTCTCATCCATCGCACACCCAACTTGTGGAGCATATGCACTAACAACATTCATCATTACACCATCAATTTTCAGCTTCATAAACATCACTCTATCCAGCACTCTTTTCACCTCCAAAACACTCTTAGCATACTGTTCCTTCAGGATAACTCCTACACCATTTCTCCTCCCATCCACACCATGATAAAACAATTTGAACCCACCTCCGATACACCTAGCCTTTCTCCCCTTCCATCTGGTCTCTTGCACACACAATATACCAACCTTCCTTCTGTCCATCATATCAGCTAGCTCTCTCCCTATACCAGTCATACTGCCAACATTCAAAGTTCTGAACCTCACTACCACAGTCCTAGCCTTTACCTGCCTTTGGGCATGCCTTACCCCTCTTCTCCTTCTTCGGCCAATAGTAGCCCAATTTCCGCTAGCACCCTGTTGGCTAACAGTACTGGTGGCAGTTATTGTTAACCCGGGCCTCGACCAATCCGATATGTATATTTGTACTGTTGTCTGCATGTATGATTTGGCAAAATTTTACGCCGGATGCCCTTCCTGATGCAACCCTCCCCATTTATCCAGGCTTGGGACCAGCACAAAGAAATGCACTGGCTTGTGCATCCCCAGTGGCTGGGTTATTGTTTTGTTTTATTATAACGTTTTTTAAAAAAAAATTATGGATTCTAAATGCGTTTTCTTAGATGTTTTATATATTGTTTATATATTATATACACTGCGCATTTTTAAGGATTCTTTAAGGATTATCAAACACAGATCCCCTGAATCTGGATAAAGTAACCAACAATAAAAGTATAATTCCAAAAAAGCCAACAACTCATTGGAATACACACGGCAAAACAACACTTTAATATAAAATAGTAAAAATATAAAACATGTGAGTGCTTTCACAGAGTCCTCTCTGCTTCCTCGGACATACTACAGTAACTGCTGCTCTTGTTTAAATAATGATACATCTAGGTCATATCCAATCGGTTAACAGTATCTTGACTGAATAAATAAAAGTTAAAGGCATACACTATACAAACACTATATAAACAATTAATCATATAAATAGTGAACTAAAAATATATGTAAAAAAACTGTAAAAACATGTTCTATAAAATTAGATAGTAGTAAATCTGTAAAATATATGTAATTATTTGATTGGCTGTGTGATTTAATTGATTAATTGATGTATGTATTTAAACTGTGATTTTTGTGGTGAATGTTTTTAAGCACTGAGGAAGGATATTTGATATCTGAAAGCTTTGCTGCTATTAAAGTATTTTCATCTTACGTTGATGTTAGCTGCTTTGTTCTTGGACTATTGGTTGCTTTACAGCTACACCTTTACTCTGGATGGTCTTTTGTTCTGAAGTTGACAATGTGAGATCATGTCAGCTATGCCAGGAAAAGTAGGGCAGTGGATGTTTAACATATGTCAGTATAGCTAGCTGGAGTTTTATAAAGAATTATATGTCATTTGTATATCAAAGTGATTTGTACAGATGCTTGTGTTGAAAAATGTATTTGTAAAGCTGCTTGTGTTAAAGCTGTACCAACAGTGTGTCCTTCTGGACAGAAAATAAATATACATTTATATCAGACTGTAGTATTGTAACTGTTGAAATAACTATATTGTAACAGAGAATACTAGAAGAGAAGAGGTTAAGCTTAGCTCCAGATAACTTTGAAAAATAGTAAGAAATTAAATTACTTAATTTAGACCATAAAGATTGTATCTTGCATTTCTGATTGCAGCCAGAGATAAAATGTTTTGGAAAACAAGCACTATAAATCCTTCTGTATTGTCTTCAGCAGTGAACTAATTGCTACTCTGGAAGGGTAGAAGTTTGAAATTGTTTTATGACTGCAGAAGCTGCAACAGATCTGAGCAAAACTCTATGTGTGTGTGTGTATCATTGACACATATGTGCTAAATCCTGGCAGCTGCTAGCCAAGGGGGTAGCATGGAAACCAGAAGTCAGATGACCAGGTGTATGTGATGTTCTGTAATCCATCACTGAAATGATGTATTTTAATACTAAATGAGACAGACGTCTCAGAGCAGTTTGTTCTTGGAATCTGACAAAGAAGGACCCCTCACCTACTTCATCTTGCTTTGTTCTAGTAAGTGATCAGGGAATAGTAATTCTTTAGATTAGTCAGAAAAATATAGTGGGATTAGTTAAGTACTGTTTTTCTGTATCTGTGTGAATCTACCCATCTGTGTTATTTTAATATAAATAAATATGAAAGGAATGGATATATACCAATCATTAAGGACTGTAAGAAACTCTGGTGTTTACTGTAAATAGATATTCCATATTTTCATGTTCTTTTATTATTTATTATTACATATATTTAAATTATTCATTGTAGCTGGTCCTTTAGAGAATATTTTAACCTTTGAGGGTACTTATATTTATTTGATGACTCTGTGGCCACTCCTGAAAGCCTTACTGCATTGGTCAAAACACTACCATTTTTACTAATATTGATTTCATTCAGTATAATTGGATACCCTTGTAAGAGCATTACAGTAGCTGACTTTGGAGTGTCTGGTGGCAGTGTAACTACCTTATAGTCTGGCAGAAGGGGTCATAGCTAGTAAATCTGTGCCAGCCTTTCCCAGGTGTGTGTGTGTGTGTGTGTGTGTGTGTGTGTGTGTGTGTGTGTGTGTGTGTGTGTGTGTGTGTGTGTCCGTGTGTGTGTGTGAAAATCAAATCTCAAAGAGTGTGTGTGTCAGCTGCTTGGAGCAGGGACTCAAAACACTGCTTTCACAGAGAGGGTGCTGGAGGACTTGGCTTAGACACTTGGTTGGGGACTCAGCTCTATAGCTGTGCCAGTGGGGAGCATTATTAGGGACCTAGAGGAAGACAGAGAGAGAATTATAGACTCACGCCTGTGATGACTAGACTGTGTTCATATTTTATAGTACAGAAAATATATTTTCTATGAAGTTTTTAGTACACATGAGGTATTTCATCTATTTTCTCAAGTTGTACATTTACACCAAATGATACTACATGTAAGTTCTCGTGGAACAGGCATACTCTGGCAGAAGAATACCAGTTTTGGTATCACTGTAGCTTCAGGCCCAATCATTCAGTGACGGCCTCCATATTGCAAGTTATTCAACTTTAGCTACAAGTACTTATTCATTAGGCAACAACTTCAAAAATGAAGAAACCAGGCAAGAGCACCTTGATATTGCAACATGTGTCAGATCTTCCATTCCAGCTCCTTTCCTTCTTGCTTCTCTTATCATCTCAACCCATTCTCATATATACTGCTGTTTCTTGAACAGAAAGAAATAGCCTCTCTCCTTCTTCCTTGATGAATAGCTCTCCACTTCTTCTTCCTATCCTGTCGACCTCTGCTGATCTGCACTTCCACTAGGAAGTTGCCTCAAGTGTGCTAACTTTGTTAAAAAGTCCCACACCTCTTCAAGTGAAGAAAAAGTTCATACATTTCCCTGCATAAAAATTATTCTGTGTGCCAGATACAACAGCCTCCATATATTCCCTTATTTCTTACAGTCCTTAATGATTGGCATATATCCATTCCTTTTAGTCCTTGTAACATTAGAGTAATTCTGGTCAACAAACTCATTCTGTTGGCAACTTCCTATTTTTCCCAGGTTTCTAAAGCTTCTGAAGGACCTTCTATTTTGTTTAATATGATTAAAATCTTATAGCTATTGGCTGTGGTTATCTGGCTTTTTCCTGCCCTGGACCCCATGCAGGCTGGTAGGCCATCTTGATTCATACATCAGCTGTAGGAATATGAGTCCATTTAACTAGTAGATCTTTCACAGATACTACACAGTCTCTACTTTCATATCTCACAGGCCCATCATGGATTTTCAAATTTGTTCTCCAAGCCCTATCCTCCAGATCCATAGTTTTAACTTCCATATACTCCAATCTCACTTCAGCGTATTCTACTCTAGCCTTCTGCTCCCGATTTTCCACCAGATCTTATATGCCCATTCTATATTCATTTAGACCATTCACAATTTCATTCAGTCTTTTTTTTGTTTATTCAAATTTTCCTCTAATGAATCTTTCATCTTCCTCAGCACATTTCTCTGACTCTATTCTTAGTGCATCCATATTTTCTTTTTCACTTAACTGTTCTTTAAAATATTTCTATTTTTTGTGTGCTTACTCATTGAGATACTCTCAATTCTAATTTATACCAATAAAAATGAGAAATCTTAGCCTTAACTTCAAATTTCTCTACTTTTTACTCTTACTGTGTGGAGCTCCAACTCACTGCTCACACACACAACACTATACCGGAAGTCCAGAAAAGTTAATTTCTGAGGTAAAATCTTTCATTGGCAACCACCAAAACAAACTAGCTGCAGTCCTTAAAAATACTTTTTGACAGAAAAATAACACTTTTCCTTACAAAAGTGATAAATTGTAATTTAATCTCTCCATGGATCCAGGACCACCTGTCCACTGAAAAATGTATCTGACTAGAGCTTAGGACAGTCAGTAAAACAACCTGAAGGAAAAATAAGTTTTGAGGTAAATTTTTTTATGATGACCCCTAAACCACAAGATTAGACCAAACAGTAAAACTTTTTCATCACAAAAAACAATTATTTAAAAGACATTCCCACAGGGAACCATGACCAAATAATGTCAGATTTGAGATAATTTTATTTTTAGTGAGAAACTCTAAAAATTCCATTTCTAGCAATATTTCTGACAGAAAAAAAACTTTTCTCACAAAAAAAAAAAAAATGAAGTAGAGATTATTTCCAAATAGTGTATTATCTGCAGAGGCATAGCCGGCTCATCTGGCACCTGGAGACATTCACCAATCTGATGCCTCTTAACTTGTTATGAGGACAAGTAAAAACAGCCAACTTGGTCTGCATCTCACCCCACCCCTCTCTAGGTCAGGTGCAAAAAAAAAAAAAAAAATCATCCCTGATCTGCTGTTACTGAAATGCAGGAGCCAATCAGGCCCTGTTTCAGCACCCCACACCACCCCTCCTTTCTGACAGTAAAAGAAGAAAAGGAACACAGAGAGCTTAAGTTATAAAAAAAAAAATAAAAAAAACAAAAAACTGTAGTAAAAACTGTAGCAAGCAGATGCTATAGTTCATACGATGCACAGAGTGCTTGCCTTAAAAGAAACAACAAAAAAATTGCAGGCTATTTTTGTAGTAAGCAGATGCTACAGTTCATACCATGCACGGGCGATGCAGCACTTAGATGATGATCTGCCTTAAAAGTTGTCCATGTCTATTACATTCAGCAGACCATACACAGAGCAGTATAGCTCTCAGATTTGCCTTTAAAAATAAGGAAAAATGAAAAAAATGCTTTTTTCTTTTGAACTGTAGCAAACTGATTGTTACATTTGTAACAAGTAGTTGCTACAGTTAGACCCTACAGACAGCACGGCAGAGCTCAGATCTGCCTTTAAAAAAAGAGAATAAAAAACTCTTTTTCTTTTGAACTGTAGCAAACTGCTTGCTGCATCTGTAACAAGCATAAAGTTAGACCACACATGGAGTGCTATAATGCTCAGCTTCGATCACAAATGCAATACAAACATTTAAAAGTCAGCATGCACTAATGCTACTACTAAAGAAAGCACTTGAGATTGCCGGATTGTGGCCCCTAATAATCTGTGTCTGGGGTAACTACCCCTTCACCTCAATCTGGCTATGCTGCTTCTTATCTGCTCAGCCTTGGCGAAGCTCTAGCCGACCATGGATCACTCAAACCTGCAGTGAAGAACACACTTTGATGGCAAGAAAGTTCTGCAGTTTTGACACCCTAGTTACTGATTTTATACTTCTTTCCACAATACATACAGTGGCTAGGACACATAGAGGGTGTTCTAAAGCTGTGGAATCTGGACAGCTGGTCTAATCCTTGTCAGAACATCCCATGTAGCTTAGGGAGTCCCTATCAGTTGATCGAGTTTTCAGAAACTCTAAATTTATAGGGTCGAGACCATATGACCGAGGATTGAGAAACCCAAAGTTTTTGAATGGAGACCGCTGTACAGTGTGGATCAGGTTTTCCTCACTGTAGTGCGATCTCAGAGTCAGTATATCTAATTTGCAGGGGGTATGGAAAAACATAAAAAGGCAGATTTTTGTTGTTTTTTTTTTGATGTTCAACTTCTTGGAAACTCGATTATATGATCTCGACCATATGAATTTCAAATTTTTGAAAACTTGATCATCTGACATAGACCCAGCTTAGGCTACTGCAGCCATGATCTAATGATGAGCATGCACATTCACAGGTATACAGAAACACATGCACACACGTGCATATATGCGTGTATGCACACACACACACACACACACACACACACACACACACACACACACACACACACACACACACGGAAAGCTGTACACAGAACTGTAATCACTACAATTACCTATTTCATAATTGTATAGAAATTATAATTACTCCTAATTAATGCTTACCTCATCAGGAACTAGATAACGGTTTTAATGAGAACAATCATTGGGAAAAGAAATTAACTTTCTATGGATGATTTGTGGATGACATCTTTATCCTATGGAAATGTGATGATGTGCAGCCTTTGAAGTCTGCAGAGTATTTAAATGACACCACTAATTTTTTAAAGTTTACTGTGAACTTTTCCAAGGATGTAACCGAGTTCGTAGATGTGAAGCTGATGTTAGATCAAACACTGGGTATAGAGACCTCGATCTAGAGAAAGGATACTTGGAGAAATCACTATCTGCATAAGAACAGTATGCAGCCAAGGTATTTCTTTAAGAATATCATGGAGAATCAGACATCATGTATTTCACAATTATGTACTAGAGATTAAGATTTTGATATGGAGAAAGATAAATTGCAGCACTACATTCAAGACAGAGGGTATACAAGGAAGGATATTGCCATAGAACCTGACACATTTAGAGAGATTAGAAAAGGGAAAGGGCATCCATATCTTTCTAAGGAAGGAATTAATAATGATCAGAGGAAGCTGATTAAAAAAGTTTTTAACCAGCAAACACTAAGTTGCATGCTTACTTATAGTACAGATTCTGTGCAGGTATGCAACATCATCAGGAAGTATTGGCCAATACTGACAGAAGACAAAAAACTGAGAAACGTAGTTGAAGAAACACCAAGATTAATTTTTGAAAATAAAAAGAACATTAAGATGTTGTTATGCTCAAAAGATGGTTTCCCTAAGAATCAGTTTACGAATATAAAAAAAGGAACTTTTAGTTGTGAAAGATGTAAAGCTTGTTCTTTTATTGATATCACTTATTTGTTCTGACATCTTATCACAGGAATGGAATATTGCTTCAAGGATAGTGCCACCTGTAATACTAAACATTTAGTATATATTGCCACTTGTCTAAAATGCCCTGCTTACTATATTGGGAAAACTGACCAACAATTTAAGGAAAGAATGCTATGTCATGTGAAGGATATACAACATAAAGACAAGAAAAATGCCTTGACAAATCATATTTTACTACATTCCTCACACTCATTCAAGTTTAAGGCCATTGAATGAGTGTACGAAGGAAATAGAGGTGGGGATATTCAAAATCATACTGAAACAACAGAAGTTAATTGGATCATTAATCTTAGGGCTGATCGCAGTCCTGGCTTGAATGCAGTAGTTCCACTCAAGCCCATTCTGAAAAGAAGACGTCTTTCCATTGGCTAATAATGAGGGCTCAACCCTCATCTTGATGTTCTATTGCCTTTTCACTGATAGTTTGAAAAAAAGGCATCAGCCAAGAGGCGGGTTACTGATTGGTGGGTTCTACTTTAATTCATGAAGAGAGAGCCATACTGATTATGATTTGATGAAGGCTACGGCTAAAAGCACTTATCGTGGTTTTTAAAGAAGCTCTTTTTATTTTATTTGAAAAGTGCATTAAAGCTGTTTTTAAATAGTTGTTTGGATTTTATATATGTGGATCTCCCATGGTGGTACGCTCAAGATTCATTTTGTGCTTGCCATTGTCCTTTTTTGAGCTACCTTTTGCAGTTTCAGAGTTTTGTTAGTTGTCTTTCTTGAATATTAAGGCACATATATTGAGGGATTCCTGGAATATTTTAAGTAGGCTGAAAAATGATCTATGTTCTTCCGCTTGTATTTTTTAACAGTAGATGTTATAGATCTTTTTACTAGTATACCCCAGAGCATGAGTCTGAAGTTCTTCCATGAAGCCTTACATAATTTAATCTTGTTAATATATCTGTGTTTTTTTTAGAATGTAAAAGCCACAGATATTAACCTTGTTATGGAATGCATGAATGTAGTGCTCGATAGCAATTACATTTATTATGAGGGTGGATTTACAAACAAATTAGAGGTGTTTCTATGGGACCACGTGTGCCCCAACTTTTGGAAATTTTGTTATGTGGCTATGGGAGAAAAAGTTTACATTTTTGTCCTACATTTACAAACATTACCTCTTACATTTGAGATATCTTGATGATATATTTATTTTGTAGGGTGGTACACAAGAATTGGTCCATGGGTTTGTTGAATACATGAACAATACCAATGTTTTTTTTGAAATTTACCTCTGTTAGTTTTAAGGAGGTTCACTACCTTGATGTTAAGTTTGCATTTAATGCAGAGGGTTGTGAATCTAACATTTTTAGAAAACCTACATTCAGTAACATAACTATACTTAGCCCTCAGCTGCTGCGTCTCCTGGGAAAGTGCGTCTGTAGCCATAGCAAGCTTTCCTATCCTGAAACACCTGACTAAGCCTGGCTTGGATGCCTACATCTGATCCATACTAAAACAAATTGTATTGCCTCTACCCTGTACAGGAATTGGATTAAGCACCTCATAGAAGGATTTAATAAACTTTCCTACCCTGAAACACCTGACTGAGCCTGGCTTGGATGCCTACATCTGATCCATACTAAAACAAATTGTATTGCCTCTACCCTGTAATGGAATTGGATTAAGCACCTCATAGAAGGATTTAATAAACTTTCCTACCCTGAAACACCTGACTGAGCCTGGCTTGGATGCCTACATCTGATCCATACTAAAACAAATTGTATTGCCTCTACCCTGTACGGGAATTGGATTAAGCACCTCATAGAAGGATTTAATAAACGTTCCTACCCTGAAACACCTGACTGAGCCTGGCTTGGATGCCTACATCTGATCCATACTAAAACAAATTGTATTGCCTCTACCCTGTACAGGAATTGGATTAAGGACCTCATAGAAGGATTTAATAAACTTTCCTACCCTGAAACACCTGACTGAGCCTGGCTTGGATGCCTACATCTGATCCATACTAAAACAAATTGTATTGCCTCTACCCTGTATGGGAATTGGATTAAGCACCTCATAGAAGGATTTAATAAACTTTCCTACCCTGAAACACCTGACTGAGCCTGGCTTGGATGCCTACATCTGATCCATACTAAAACAAATTGTATTGCCTCTACCCTATACAGGAATTGGATTAAGCACCTCATAGAAGGATTTAATAAACTTTCCTACCCTGAAACACCTGACTGAGCCTGGCTTGGATGCCTACATCTGATCCATACTAAAACAAATTGTATTGCCTCTACCCTGTACGGGAATTGGATTAAGCACCTCATAGAAGGATTTAATAAAGTATGTACAACAGCTGCTAAACCTGTACTATTAAGAATTCTAAAGCCCTGCTTGGTACTCAGCATTTTTCCCTTGCCAGGAAACCCAGCAGACAAAAGCTAGCTAGCCCTGTGTCTCCTATATTAGGTCCCCTCTGTGTCACTCTCTCCTTTACCAGACTCTCTTCCCATAATAGACCCAGCCTTGTGAGTTCTTCCCTGATGAAACCTTGACGTGCTTTCACTAGGTGTCTCCCTCTCCCCACTATTTCCTGACTTCTATTTCTTTTTCTCTTCCCCGGTATCTTTTACAAGCTTTAACTCACTAGCTTCTCTCTCTCACTCCTTCCTTTAAAAGCTTGCTGCTACTCCTTTCCACTAATCACTGGTGCCTTGTACTCACCTTCTCCACTTAACAGTTCTACTGATAGTCTTCCTTGGCTCTTGGCTCTTCCCGCTCCGTTCGCCCTGCGGGCTCACTCCGCTCCCCTACCCTGCCCCCAATTCCCACCTGCCCCCACTACATCTACATTTATACCTCCACAATCACACCCAGAATATCACCTAACCAATTACACTCCATTGCTCTCTCTATAACCACTCCCTCCCACACCCACACTATCCAGCTTTCCTCCCTCTAGTGTCCTCTACTCAAACCTACACCCTCCCTTACTCCACTCATATTAACCTTACATATTTCCCCTCCCACAATTACCCAGACACATTACTACCTCCTGCACACAGAACCCTACTAAACTTACTTTCTATAACCTACAAACTGCTTACTACCATCTGCATCCCCTACCTTTCGGACCCATCTTCACAATGCTCCTAAAACCTATATCTTCCTTTACTCTTCTAATACTACTCCTCAGTATGGTCTACATTCACTACCTCACTCAGCCCACACTTTTTAACCATTCACAGTACTTCCACACAACAATACATCTCAACTCACCTCCTTTACAAACTTACACCACAATATCTCCACATATTTATCCTATACAAAACCATCTTTTCTTCACTTATAAGATTCTCAACACTCTATTTAACCTTAATACCATAGTTGATAACAAACCCCTTACTCAAATAATAAAGACCAACATAACCTTTAAGCAGTCCAAATACCTCTCCTACCTAACCCTTTATCTAACTACCTCACTACTTTCAGGAGATATCCACCCCAACCCTGGCCCCTCCATCTCTACCAATGTAGATAAATCCATACTATTCACCTCTCTAAACTCCCAAAGTATAGTTAACAAAGTACCTAACCTTCATGCTTGGCTTACATATAATAAACCCGATATCCTATCTATCTCTGAAACTTGGTTAAAACCCCATATAAAGGATCAGGAGATTATACCACCAAATTACTCAATCATCAGAAAAGACAGACCCAAAAAAAAGGAGGTGGGGTTGCCTTACTATACTCATCCTCCTTGTCAGTCACCCCTTATAACAAACCCATCCCCATTTTTAACAATGCTGAACTAATTCTGTCACTACTCCAAGTCAATAAATTCAAGCACATATGTATAGCCTCCCTTTACATTCCCCCTGGTGACAATATTACCACTCTTGAGAATATTCTTTGCTGGCTCTCCACCAACATTAACAATGAAATCATAATTTTGGGTGAAACCAATATCAATTGGTCTGCCATTCACTCTCCCTCAAGCCCACTCAATATCAACCTTTACAGCTTCTCACAACTAATTAATGACATTACTCGCCCCTCTAAAACTCTCCCTAAAGGTAGTATTCTAGATTGGATTCTAGTCTCCCACTCTCATTACTTCCCTGTTAGTGGTACCCTTCCACACTCCCTTAGTGACCACCTTCCTATCTTCACTTATCGACTACAAGCGCCTATGCAAAGAACTCACAACTACATTACTACCCGCAATCATAAAAACTTCAACCCAGTAGCTTTCTCTGACTCTCTTAAATTAGTTGACTGGAACATCCTGCATGCTTTACCCCTAGATAATGCTGTGGCCCATTTCAACACAACCTTTCTGAACCTTCTAGACTACCATGCTCCCATCAGGACCAAAAAAATAAAACTAAAAACCACCCCCTGGCTAACCAAAGACACACTAACAGCCATGCGCCATAGAGATAAGGCCTGGAGACTTTACCATAAAAATAAAACCCCACTCACCCACAATGAATTTAAAACACTTAGAAACAAAGTAAAAAGGCTTGTTATTAAAGATCGACAAAACTACTTTTCCATACTCCAAAATACTAATAAGACAAATCCTCAAAAATTCTGGAAAGGAATCTCTACCCTTATCAATCCTGGCAAAACAGCCACCCCTAGCCCAGACCCCAATGCTTCAGACATTGATTTGCTACACAATTTAACTCTTTTTTCATAAATTCTATTTCCAAGCTAACTTCTTCATTCACTGACACCATTACATCCCCAATCTCACCCCAATCCTCTCATACCCCTCCCTCCACTCCTATTACCTCTCTCTTTCCCTCCACAGAACCACCACCCTCCAATACCTCACCCCCCCTTCTCCTACTTTCTCACTAAAACCTATCCCCACATCTACCATAAAGAAGCTGATCCAGAAACTAAAGCCTTGCTCTAATGCCCCAGACAATATTCCTTCATACTTTCTTAGCATAGCAGCTGAAACCATTGCCTATCCCATTAGTATACTAATAAACCGCTCGATCCAAGAAAGCAAAGTACCCCAAATCTGGAAAAAGGCCTTTATCATACCTCTGCACAAAGGTGGCAATAATAATGATACTACAAACTTCCGTCCCATAGCTATTCTGTCTCCCATATCCAAACTCCTTGAAAAGTGTATCCATTTGCAGCTCCTTCCCTATCTCTTAGACAATCACCTGCTGACTCCAACCCAGCATGGCTTCAGACCCGGCCATAGTACTATGACAGCCCTCCTCTCCTTCTTAGAAACCATAAACAAGGCCAGGGACTCTGGACATATTGTTTCTACCCTACTACTGGACCTCTCAAAAGCCTTTGACACTATCTCCCATAAACTACTCCTTAATAAACTCTCCCAACTTAACCTATGTCCCTCCTCATTAAACTGGTTCTCTAGCTACTTATCTAATAGATCTCAAGCTGTTAAATGGAAAAAAGCCACTCCCTCATTCCTAAGTACTCCAACTGGGGTCCCCCAAGGCTCCATATTGGGTCCTCTACTATTTAACATCTTCATAAATGATTTCCATAATTCTATACCATTCTCAAATATTATTCAATATGCAGACGATTCAACCATTATCTGCTCTGCCACATCCATTCCAGTACTCCAAAAACTCACACAAGATGCATTCTGTATCACTGAACAATGGATGAAAACAAACCAGCTAGCATTAAATGCCTCTAAAACCAAATTAATGGTTTTTACTCCCTCTAAACACATCTCTGCCAACACAAACTCCTTCTTAATCACCAGTAACAACAACACATCCTTGGAATTGGTGCCAGAGACTAAGTTACTTGGGGTTCAAATTGACAGTCAGCTGAAATTCCATTCCCACATACAACTTAATATCAAAAAGACTCATCAAAAACTAGGTATGCTCTACCGACAAAATCATTTCCTTACACCCACTACTAAAAGAACTCTCTCTTCCTCATTCCTTGTTCCCTCTCTTCTGTATGGTGCCCCACTCCTGACTAACTTACAATCTTCCCTCAAAACACAACTCTCCTCATGCTACAATAAAATAACCAAATTCGCTAATGACCACAAAGCATCTACTCACCATTGCTTTTCTCTCCACAAACTAGCATGGTTAGAACTACACAACCAACTCATATATTCTCAACTCACTCTTGCCCACAAGCTCATCTTTAAACCCTTGCTATGTCCATCTCTTTCCAATACCTTTAAAATGCACCTTCCTAACAGACAACTCAGAACTAATAACCAGAACCTACTTGAACTACACATACCATTACACCCCCCAGGTAAAAAACTTATATCTTATAGTTTAGCACGTCTCTGGAACTCCCTACCTCCAGCTATTCGTACCACCTTCAACCACTTTACATTCAAAAAATATCTTTACTCTCATCTACTAACGCAGTGGGAATGCTCCTGCACCCACCCTTCATAATTTCAATGCTCTTCCATCCACCCTCATATTTTCAGAACTACCTTATTTTCTTCCTCCTCCTGCTAATAAGTTCCCCTGCATCTGGTAAAGATACATTGATTCTATATCCTTAAACAGTAATTCTGTAAAATTCTACAATTACTGCAATATGACTCACTTTATAGTATGTACCATCTACAAACTGTAATTTGTACAATTCTGTAAATACTGCATTTTAACTCTGTATATAATGCAATCTGAATCACTTCTATAGAAAGTACCATCTGCAACAGTCAACACCAGTGTGATGCTCTAACTGTGTAATTGTATTGTATTGATAACTTGATTGCTAATCTTTTATTACATTTGTATAACTATATAACCTTGTTAATGGAGCTTTTCTCCCCAGGACTCCATTGAAAACGGGTTCATCTTGGCCCAATGGACTATCCTGGTAAACCAATTGCAAATAAATAAAATAAATAAATAAATAAATAAATATACTTATATTTTCAAAAATTACATCCTATTGCACTTAAAAAAGCTCAGTTTGATGTCAATTTATTCACATAGCTAGGGTGATTTCTTGTAAAGATACATTATTATATGAATTTGAAATTTTAGCTAACATGTTCAAGGACAGGGGTTATCCACAAAATGTAGTTAATCATTTTAAGGATGATATTTTGTAGAAATTGGGTACTGTTTATATTCCCAATTTAGGGGTAGATGATATAGGGAAGGACATCCCTGCAATAAATGATCAAGTTGCAGACTGCCAGCCGAATGTGACATTTATCACTAATGTATTTGAGCAGGGTATGGTAGATGGATACAATCTGAGAACCACTTTTATCAAAGAGATTGTCAGAAATACCTGTAATAGTTTTAGGAGTAGTGATGATATTTATTAAGTAGTTGGACAATACCCTCACTTTGTATACAGAACCTTACCCAAAAAATATTAGAAATTAATAAATGTGATTTTTTTATTGATTACTAGTGAAAAAGGCACAACAATGTGTACAAATTGTTCACAGTGCTTTAGTGTTCTAGAGGCAGATTATGTTAATTTGAATACTTTCAATAACACTAAACTTTGAATAACTACTGTTAATTGGGAACTTGTTTAGATCACCATATGTTCTACTTGTTCTGTTTTTTACATAGGAAAAAATAAAAGTTTTTTTTGTAAAATAATTTATGAACATTATTATGACATCACTAAATGCAATATTAACAACTATCTGCATAAGCATACATTAGTTTGTTCAGATTTTGCCAGTTTTAAATTTGCTATTATGGAACGAGTGGCCCATAATCCAAGATGAGATGATTGGGAAAATTATTTGGAGTATAGGGACATATTGTAGTGGCTTAGATTGGATGCCCCTCCCCAGGAATTAATGAAAATATTTATTTGGCTCCTGTACTTAAAATGAGGGCAGCAAAGTTATGAGTATTAATAACTAATATTAAGTAATTTTATAGAAATGTTATTCTACTGCATTGCAGTATGTTGAATTATTTTTTAACATATGCATTATGTATATTTTACAGTAATATAGGTACTTTGTATTTGGGATTAGAGGTGGTTTTATAGTATTTTTATGAACATCTGAATTTGTTGTCTATGTTTTTTAGACTTTGTTTCTTTAAATTGAAATCCCAACAAATTAGTAGAAGCTATTTAAATGGTGATTCCCAATTATTATGACTATTAGTTCTGAAGAAGCCTAAATGTGTTAGAGGATGAAGTTACTTGTTCAACTTGTTTTTATTAATTTTATTTCTGGAGTGCAGTCTCTATGAATTAAAGTGGCACTGTTGTTTACCATGTCCATGGTGGTTTGCAACTGTATGCACACCAATGGCTTTTGGTTATTTCTGTGTAATTTTAGTATGTAACACCAGTTCTTTTGTGGTGAAATTGAGGAACAAACCAACATGGTGGTTATACCTCTCAAATGTACAATTTTTTGCAGAATGTATTGATTTTTGCCTCATATTTTTGGTCTGTTTTTCATAAAGTTGTGTTTTTCTGGAAGATTATTTGCACGTCATTAAATATTGAAGACAGAAAATAATGATAGACATTTGAGTTTCAGAACTCATGCCTTTCAGAAATTTCATGCAAAAGTAAAACATGTTATTCTATCAACTTTGTAAGTTTGTAACAGCAATATTTAGAAATTGTCCTTATTTTTGGGTCTTTGCTCCCCTCCCCATTATTTGTGGCTTTTTCAAATTTTTTGTTGTAAGAGTTTAAGAGGTATGATGGTAGTCTACAAGCATAAATTAACTATATAATAAATGCAAAACACTTAAAATATACTGTATACAGCAAAACTGAAGTCCCTCAAATTAAGTATAACATCAATAAGTTATCAAAGGAATTGAAAATGCCACTAGAAAAACAAAGGCATCCCATGATCTTAGACTAGTAATGGAAGCTAAAGACAACTACATAGCCTTCTTTAGTTACATCAGAAAGGCAAAAAATAACACAGCATTGATCTAAGCTCAATCAAAATGGAAATGCCTACTCAAATCCAATGGATATCATCAACATACTAGAAAACAAATTCAGAGTAAACTTCACCTTGGCGATAGCTACATAAATAATCCAAAACAACCCTTGCAAGTACAGCTGGTGCAACTGGCCAAAATATCAAAACTCAATTCAAAAAAGAAGCCAGCACCATATGAGTAAGTAAATGTTTATTGTGGCAACACCAACAAAATCAGACTGGTTTCGGCAAACCTGCCATCATCAGTGACAAATACACAAAGACATAAGTGCAACAATTTATACCCTAATTATCACATTATAATAACATATCTTGATAGCATCAATTCCCTGAGCTTATCTATAAATAGTCATTAAGACCAGGAGAAAATAATCCACCTAGGTCAATAATCCAGCTCTTTTCTTTTTTATTAAGTAGAGCATGCCATCCTAACTTATTTGTTCTGTCCCCCTGAATCTTATCAATTACCATAAAACTGAATATGGCTGAACTGTGTGTAACAGCATGTTTATAAAGGGCACTAGATATCCATTTATTTCAGATATCACTAAGATGTTTAGACACACGTATACGTAATGGTCTGACCTATGTAAAAAGCTGAGCAAGAGCATGTTGCTAAATGAACTAAGCAATCTGTGCCACAAGTGGCAAAGAATTTAATATCATAAACTTTACTACTGTTCTTGCTCGAAAATTGTTTGGATTTAAGCACACATTTACAAAACGAACAATGACTGCAAGGAAAAGAACTAATCACTCTGCCCCCAGTAAGTTGTTGATCAGAATATTTAGTACCACTACCATATTTATAGTGGTTAAGGTATGACCCAAGGGTATGCCCCCTACTGTAGGAAAACTGACATCTAGGTGTAAGGACCTTGGAAAGTTCATCACTGGCTAATAAAATGCTCCCTAAATCAAACTGGTATAAATTCTCCAAACAAAGATGAAACAAACCAAATAAATCCAACAAATCCAATGGCCCAAAAGTATACACGAAAAAGTTTATATTTCACAAGGAATTTAATGAAGCGCTTTTCGTCACTGTTGATACAGTAACTTCATCAGGTCAAGTAAAAAACTTCAAGACAAGTTTAAATAACAAATTTAAACAACATCACATGTTTGAAACTTCCTATCAACAACCATTGTATTAACACATTTTTAAAGGGAAACAACTAACAAATTTATGCAATTTAGTATAAATTTAACTTTTCAATAAAATATAAGTATATAGCAAAACCTGAACATTCTATACACTTCTAAAAATGCTAAAAATTAAAAAGCATCATCTGTTTAAGCTTTTTAACTTGAGCAAGCAGGTGATGTTACATGCTTTGTTGAGACCTGGACTAGAAAAGGCATTCAATCTCAGTTGCCAGGCTAATTCACATTCTTCTAAAAGTAAGTTAAGTGGGCCACCCCTAACATCTACCTGGACTTAGTCTATTGCCTTAAACTTGAACTTGTGTCCCCCAATCAAGTGTTAATGTTTGGCAAGAGAATTGTCACTTTTGTTGATATCAATTGCATGAGTATGTTCATATACTCTGTCATGGAGCCTACACTGTTTTTCCAACATAGAAAGCTGTGCAGGATGAACACTTGGCAATATACACAATAAACTTAGAGTTACAGTTAAGTTTGTGTTTTAATTCAAACTTCCACTCATTAATTATAAATGTCTTACCTAACTCAATAAATTTACACAACCTGCACATACCACACGTAAACATCCCTGTATGTTTAATCACATTCGTTAATTCGTGCCTTTCTAATAAATTTTTGAGGTTGAGACCTCTTCTAAACATGAATTTGGTGACACCTACTAATTTTTCAACTAGGAGTTTGTCATTGCTAATACATTCTCAGTTTTTGTATAGTATAAATCTAACCTTATCACTGTCCTTACAGTATGTAGTGATGAAACTAGTTCTGTAATTAGGCATCATGGTAGAATTAGTCAAATTCACATCTTGGCAAAAACAGCCAGGGTTAGAGCTAGTGACTATTAGTTCTGTTCCGATGGTCACGTCTGGATCACTCAATATAGGTGTAGTTTGTGAGTAGTATGAGGAATTCAGATGATGCTGTGGTTAGAAGAAAGGTCCCACTAAGTAATAACAATACCCCTTTCCCCATAGCACAGAAGCAACATCAAGGGAGAACAAGATCGATGAGCAGGGGCAGACAGAAGAGGAAAGGCTCAGGAGGGGAACAACAAGGGCCTACCCTGAAAAGAATGTGGGAGAAGACGATTCGCTGATTGTGAATCTCTCAAAGAAAGTTCTGAATAAGTTTGAGGAAGATGTTCTCAATAAGGGTCTTAGCTTCATACCCACCAGCAGGGGCAATGTTGCTGACTCCATCATTGATATTAAAATGTTTGTAAGGAACATCCAATTGAAACTTGAGTTTGGCAATACACCTGAGCGACAGGACACCAGTAGGTTTAGAAGCAATAGTGTATACATCCCCCAGTTACACCCGTTGTTGGATGTTTACTCTAAGATCACAGAGAACGACATCTATAGTCATTTTGAGACTACAAGGAATGTCAAATATAAACAGAATTTAAGTTTTAATCATAGAATAGCACTGAAGGACCTGAAAAATGATACTACTCTTGTTATAAGACCAGCTGACAAAGGAGGACCCATTGTCCTCATGGATTCATTGGATTACAATAGAAGGATGGGAATGCTTTTGGGAGAGACCTCCTCTTATCTGAAGATAGGGATGGATGTTGTTGTAGATAAAACCTTACAGGTTTATTACATGCTTGATGAGCTGTTAGCTTCTGGTAGTATTATGAAGGAACTTTATGAGTATTTTAAAGTGAACAACCCCTTGATCCCTATTATACAAGGACTTCCCAAAGTTCATAAGTCGGCAAGGGATCCACCCATGAGACCGATTGTAGCTGGACAAGGTTGGGTGACTGAACCCTTCTCCATTTTTATTGAATATCATCTAAGGCCCCTAGTCAATCAAAATAATTTTATACTAAGAGACAGCAAGCAGTTCCTATTGGACCTATATGACTATACGAAAAAATTAGAGGATAATGTACATTATATCTTAGTAACATTAGACGTTGTGAGTCTTTTTACTATGATCCCCAATGACTTAGGTATACAATATATACAAGAGTATCTTAAAAACCATTCTGAATTTACAAATGTAAAAATAGACTTCATTGCTCTACTTCTAGAAACAGTTTTGTTGAATAATGTGTTTATGTTTGGAGATGACATCTTCTTACAGAGGGATGGCGTGGCTATGGGCACGTCTTGTGCCAATAGCTACGCCAACCTGGTCATGGCACAATGGGAAGAGTCATTCCTATTTAGTACACAACAATTTCAGGAACATGTAGGTTTCTACCGCAGGTTCGTTGATGACCTTTTCTTTATTTGGAAGGGAGACAGAGAGGCATTGTTGTTATTTGTCGAACGCATGAATAGTTCAACTGAATTCCTAAGGTTCACTTTAAATTACTCAACGGAGCATATTTCATATTTGGATGTGAATATCAACAGGCTCAGTAATGGGCTGCTTAACACAAATGTGCATAGAAAGTTATGTTTTAGGAACACCATTCTACACAGGGATAGTATGCACCCCAACTATGTGTTCGACAATGTGATGAAGGGTCAGATAATGAGGGCCTCTAGGCTGAATCCTACCAATGAAGGCTATGAAGATGAACTTAAAGGTCTGAAGGTTAGATTTTCAAAAAGGGGTTATAATGAAGATATCTTTGATAGCACCGCTGTCGATGTTGAAAGCCTTAGGTACACTAGAGCAAAACCATACTATTCAGAGCCTTCACCCACTTTAGCATTGGATAACCACTCCAACCCCATTAAAAATAGAGTTTCCATGTTTTATACTAAAGATTCAGTGGGCTTGAAGCAAATCTTAGAGAGACATTGGGACTTATTGATGTTAGATAATGACATAAAGGAGATAGTGGGATTACGTCCAAGCATTACTTATAAGAATCAACCCAATTTAAGAAGAATTTTGTGTAAACCTAGGAACAACCCAGTTACAGAGACACCCAATACACAGCTGACAAATACTACACCGTGTGGTAGATGCAATCAGTGCATGTTTATTAATGAAACAATGAACTTTATCCACCCCACTACCCAATGGAGTTATAATTTTTATACTAGAACATCCTGTGGGAGTTCCAATATTATCTACATGGCAACCTGCGAAGCATGCCAGGCGTTCTATGTTGGTAAAACCAACAGGTCACTCAGAGAAAGAATTAGGGAGCACGTTTACCACATTAGGACAGCATCTGAGGTTAATGCCCTGGCTAAACACCATAAAGAGAGAGGTCCTAGCCACACCTTTACGTTCTTTGTCATCCAGAAGATCACTCCGAATAAGAGAGGAGGTGACATTGTTAACTTCACCCTGGAGAATGAGACGAAATGGATCATTAGATTGAGGGCTGAGTTGTACCCAGGCCTCAATGACAAAGTACAGGTTAGACCTTTCCTCCGTAAAAGGAGGTTGTTTGTACCCAAACAGTAAGATCTATGGGACACCTTAGCAGTACATTCTTACTTTTTCCCTTTTCTCCATTGTTTTTCTGCTGTATGCATCCATGATTTATATACACCTATTCAATTATATTTATTTTATATTTAGTATATTACAGTAAGATTTATAGAACACCTTAGCAGTGCATTCTTACTTTTTCACTTTTCTCCATTGTTTTACTGTTGTATACATCCATGATTTAGATACACTTATTCAATCATTTTTAATTATATTTATTTTATATTCATTTTCAGTTCAGCCATACCTTTTCCTCCTTTTCAGAGTTTTCGTTTGATTAAGGTATCATCAATACATTTACCATAGGTACCGCTGTACATAGGTAGGTGTCCCTACCTTCCCTTATGTCGTTTTTACTTCAGCTTTGTGAACCCATCACGTGTTTGTTCACATTTGTCTGTTTATTCATTTCTCCTATCTCCAGCATCTCCTCCTCTTACCATGTTCCCATTGGTTCCTCCTGTCATTCTTCTCCACCTTTCCCCCCTCCATCCCCATGCCTTGACCGTTCCACCCACACATACATCCACCTTGTTTCCGTCCATCCCCTTTTCCACTTTTCCTACACGCTTTCCTGTTTTGTTTGCTTCATCTGTTCCCCCCCCTCCCCCCCCCCACTATACACTCCATGTTTCATCACTCACATACTATTCAACATGTTGTGATAGAATTTCATGTCTTTGTATGCTCAGTTGATGAGCACTACATATAGAGACCTACTGGATGGTCAGATTTAGCAATACAGAGAATGACAAGAGCATTGTTGGTACACAATAGGTCTAGATTTGAGGGTATGAGGCTAAGCAGATGCCAGTAACTCTGGTGCCTACAATGAATGTGTACATTAGTATTCAGCGCACGTAGAGGGTGTAGGCTGTATCTGAGTTGATGGAAACGTATATACGTTCCACATCCCGTTACAACTCTAGGTTTTCCTAGTTCAGGTTTGATAGAAGTGTTGTATTTGTATGTTTAATGTTTAGGTACATTTAAACAACCGAGGACTAGTTGTCTGCATTTTAGACATGTTTATTTAACAAGAAGTATTTTTTTTAAAAAAATCCCCTATTCCTAATCTACACGTTAGTGTGTTTTTAACAGTCATGTACAAATGTATATAATTCTCCCTTCGTAGTGGATTTATCAACCACAGAACCTGTTGTTATATTGAGTGCCTCCAGAGTGTCGTCCCCTTTAAGGTTAAGCTGACGACACACTCTGGAGCGACGCGGTTCAGCGTGTTGTTAGTATAGCTGCTTGTAAACAGAAGGAGCAGCATTGCTCATAGCGTTAAATGTTTTTAAGGATTTTTAAGAGTTTGATGATTATACAGGAGTAAGTATAGGTTTAATTTATATATACACATTTCGTGTTTTAAGAGTAGGTTAGTTTAACATGAAGATAATTTATGTTTTGTGAGTGCCTTCATATTATTTTTATTTGTTGTTCTAATTTAATAAGGACAATGCCACACACTATACGAATGTTCTTATTTAGGATTCGTTGCATTTATTTCGCTTTTTGTACTGTTGCTGCTTATATGAAGTGGTATTTAGGTGGTATTGGTGATTACCATTTTGTAACTATTAAGCGGCTTGCATTACACGAGAACATCGTCGACGAGATCAAATGCCCTGTATTTTGAGTGTGTGTAAAGACTTTTTTAACCAATGGGGTGAGGGTATATGTTTTAAATGTAACTGTCTGAGCTTTTTTTGTTGTATAACAGTCTGAAGAAGCCGCATGGCGAAAGCGCTCACTGTGATTAAAGGATTTACTGCTCCACATTGCTAGTTTTAGCGTGGTGATTTCTACTTGGAATTTTTTGGAAGTTTGGTCAGTTGAAGAGTGACTGTGTGGAAGGTTTCCTTTCACCATATTATTCTGTTGGTGGTTTCCAGTTAAGTATTTTGTTTGTGGCCGTTTGACACCAGCACCTGCTGCTGCTTTGATTATTTTCTACCTTTTTTTGCTGGTGCAACATCCTACGCTCAGGGGTTATACTTGACTTTTTTACATTTCCTAACATAGTACTTTAAGTCCATAATGGATTGTACAATGTTCAGATGTCTACTAGGGACAAATGTATTCCCCTTAGCAAGAAGGTCAACAAGTGCTGGATCTAGATAGACAGATGAATAATTAAAAATGTTAAAGTCCCCAGTAGAGTTTTTCACAATTTTAACATTCAAGCCACTGTCCTGTGTTATCTTTTGTGTCTGGTTTGCGCTGCTTGTTTTTTTTGATTCTGATGGTATTGTCTCTTCGGAACAGCTCCAGGGTGTTTGACATTGTGAAAATTTGAATTATTATCACAAGTATTGACACTTTGTTGGTTAACATCACGACGGCTGTTGTTGTAATTCTGGATTCGTTCACTCTGTCTCACAATGCCCCTGTCAGGACTAGTTTCACCCCCATCCTCAATGATGGCATTATTAAGATTATTGAACTCCTGTTGCTGAGGATTGTTAGTGTCTACAACCCCCCCCCCCCCACTTGAGCTGGCAATGGTTTAGGGTAAGCTGTGCCGTTGCTATAGGCTAGATGGTCCCACTTCATTTTTTTGATTTTATTGTACTTTAATCTATCCAGCAACTGATCTATGCTGGAAAAGGACCTTTCATAATCGTATTTGTATCTGGGAAAGTCCAAATGTGAAATAATGTCAGTATTCAAGTCTAACACCTCTTTAGTCAGTTCTTCTATTTGGATAGAATAGTGTTTAATCATTAGTTGCATAAGGTCAAACCCCTGTTGGTCAAACAAGGATATTAGCTCCAGATGGAAAGGGGAGTCATCCCTGAGACCAGTAGGGTATTGATGGTACCACAGACCTTTTGGAACAACCCGTTCATGTAAACATTCTTTAAAATACACTACTTCCAACTGAAGTTTCTTAAGTTTAAGTGACTTTTGATCAAATAATTTTAATTTATCAGTTAATGAGTGAGAACTAACCTGTTGTTTCTCAATGTTGTCAACCAACTGCTCCTGGCCTTGTCCAAAGCATGGCAAAAACCTTGAAGTATCGTTGATCCAGTTGCCAAATGGTGGAACCTCTATCAGTTCCGCACTAGTCTGCATTCTCTCCTGCTCGTTAACTAAGTTAACAGAATTGGCGGTTGAAGCCCGAGGTGACCATTGAGCTGGAGGAATTGATGCATTAGTAATAAATGAAGAAGAAACACAACTCTGGTTGTTAATAGCAGGCTGCAAATTAGAAACTCCCAAAACAACCACCCGCTGTAATGAGGTAGTACCAGAGTTTGCCTGCTGGAGAAAACCCCGTTGAGTGTAACGTTCTTCTTCCAAGTCTAAATGGGAAACAATAGAGTCCACACGCTTAGATAAAGCATTTAGTAATGATGTAACATTCAGTAAATCCGTCTGTGTTTGGGGTGAAACAAACAGACGAGGGCTACTTGGACTGCCAGAAGTACCAGACGCTGTAGACAAGTACACTAAAACAAACTGGTATAAATTTTCCAAACAAAGATGAAACAAATCAAACAAATCTAACAAATCCAATGGCCCAAAAGTATACATGAAAAGTTTATATTGCACAAGGAATTTAATGAAGCGCTTTTCGTCACTGTTCATACAGTAACTTCATTGGATCAAGTAAAAACTTCAAGACAAGTTTAAATAACAAATTTAAACAATATCACATGTTTGAAACTTCCTGTCAACAACCAGGACTGTATTAACACATGTTGTTAAAGGGAAGCAGCTAACAAATTTATGCAATTTAGTATACACTCTATGGGGGAACTAGATATCTGTAGAAGATATCTTAATGACTGTTGTATGGTATGGCGAGTGGATGAAACATATTTATTGGAGTTTATCCAATATCTTAATGATAACAAATGGGGTACTGAGTTTACACTTAATAGTGATTCTCAACAGATAAACTTTTTAGATGTTACCATCACCAGGAATCCTGATGACACTCTTAGTTCACAAGTATTTTAGAAATACCCTCAATATAATAATTTATGATTTGCAACCAGCCTCCATCCACATCATATCATTAAGAATATACCAAAGTCACAGTTTTTACGTATTAAATGTATTTGTTCTACCCCAGATAGTTATGAACTTTATCAGCAGGACTTGATTCATAGATTTCATGTCAGGTGCTATCAGTATAACAACATTATATCTGCCAGTAACTGGGCTTCGGTAGAAAATAGGTCAGAATTATTGGAATATCGGAACAAATCCAATCGTGACACTGATACCATCAGATTTGTCACCACATATGGTAGAAACATCAATATAATCAGGGATATGAATTGCAATTGGAGCATTTTATTAGCCAATGATAAACTTTCCAAGGTCCTTAAACCTAGATGTCACTTTAACCACTATAAATATGGTAGTGGTACTAAATATTTTGATCAACAACTTACACTTACTGGGGACAGATTGATTGGTTCTTTTCCTTGCAGTTGTTGTTCATTTTGTAAATTTATGCTTAAATCCAAACAATTTTCGAGCAAGAACAGTAGCAAAGTTTATGATATTAAATTCTTTGCCAGTTGTGGCACAGATTGGTTAGTCCATTTAGCAACATGCTCTTGCTCAGCTTTTTACTTAGGCCAGACCTCTCGTCCATTACGTATACATGTGTCTGAACATCTTAGTGATATCCAAAATAAACGGATATCTAGTGCACTTTATAAACATGCTGTTATACACAGTTCAGCCAGATTCAGTTTTATGGTAATTGATAAGATTCAGGGGGACAGAGCAAATAAGTTAGGATGACATGCTCTACTTAATAAAAAAGAAAAGAGCTGGATTATTGAGTTAGGTGAATTATTTTCTCCTGGTCTTAATGACCATTTATAGATAAGCTCAGGGAATTTATGCTATCAGGATGTATTATTATAATGTGATAATAAGTCAGGGTATAAATTGTTGCACTTATGTCTTTGTGCATTTGTCACTGAGGAAGGCAGGTTTGCAGAAACCGGTCTGATTTTGTTGGTGTTGCCACAATAAGCAGTCATTTACTTACTCATATGGTGCTGGCCTTTTTTTTTAATTGAGATAGCTATATAAATCAGACATTTCCCTGAAGGTCTCTGATGCCCAATTGTCACCAAAGAATGTTTACTAATTGTAATTTCTAAAACAAAAAATGCATCCTTCTTGGGATTTAATAATCTACCCAGCTGCCTAATAAACAGCAGTAATCTATTGTTAGCAGACCCACTCCTTAATCTATTTATTCTGATCCTAGCAAATGGCTTTGTCTCCCAGATATGGCATATAGTTGTCATAGTGCCACATCACAAAGGTGGCCCCGCCACCGACCATGGAACTTCAGGCCCATCAATCTGACAAGTCTCACATTCAAAGCCATAGAACATAACATAATAGAGCTGATTAATATTGATATCAAAAATATTATCATGCTTGTCCCCAGCAGTATGGCGTTGTCAAGGGTAGATCATACCTGATGAATCTGGTAAACGTTTTCAAGAGAGTAGCAGAGGCAGTAGACAGTGGTCATGCTGTCCATAGAGTATACCTTGACCTTGCCAAGGCATTTGATACTATACCTCTTGTCAACATAATAAACAAACTAAATGCACCCCAAATTCACCCCTATGTAGTTATAGGGATTTCAAACTGATTGCATCACAGAACCCACTCAACAAGGGTGGTGGGTGCCTTTTAGGAGAACATGAAGGCTACCAGTGGTGCTCCCCAGGAGTCTAATTTGGGGCCTCTGCTATTTGGCATCTACTTCTCTGATATCCAAATCACAAATGAGGATCTCTGCTTAACCAAGTTTGCAGGTGATTATAAATTAGCTGTCATCCTCAAGTCCCTCTCTGATACACACAGGCACTCCAACATGAGCTTACATTTGTTAATAGTTGGTGCACTAAAACAATAAATGAAATGCCAAAAACTGTAATATTGTTTCATTTGGTAAACAGTCCTTCCTTCCAGCTTTCAGTATAGACAGCATCTACTTCAAAATGAATATCTATTATGAGAACTCGGAATGTGGGTGGGTATTTTCCTCCTATTTGACTGTCATGTTGCAAAAGTGGTTAGAAAGTTCCTTTACTTTGAGCAAAACATTGCTAAAGGTGTTTCTTCAAGATCAAAAAAGCCATTACTCCATTGTATTCTGCACTATCATAGAATACAGCACCCCTTTGGGATGTATCTCACTAGACATATCAGGCTTCTGGAAAGGCAACTGAGGTTCCTAGCTAACAAGATCAAGGCATCTGAGCTACCAGGAGAGACTGGAAACTGTTCCTGAGTTCAGTATACTACTCCTTAGGGGTGATCTGTGCCTCGCTTATTGGGCTATAGAAGTACAGGACCGCTTAGATCTTCATAAATAATTCCTACAAAAACTAGGGTCAGAGACCTAAATATACTTAAATAAATAAACAGATCAAAGTAGAATGACAAATTTGTCACCAAGATTCTACCCCTTCTCTGAAATAACCTTCCTTCCTAAATTAAGCAGTGCAGTTTACAATCTTCCTTCAAAAGGGAGCTAGATAATTGGATGGACACTGATTAATTCAACTCTTGTATGTCTGGACTGTTTCTCCTTGAAAAGGGGGTAAGGCCTAGGTAGTTATTGGCAAGGTGTTAATGGCTTCCTGAGCCCTTTGCCTTGTATTTTCTATGATTCTAACTCAAGTACTTCAGTTTGGAAGTAGTCATGTCCTGTAATTAAGTGTACTTGTTCTAGGATTCAGAAACAGTTTTCATGTTATGGTAGATGATTTTGTGTGAACAGTAGTCACGTCTTGATAGGGGTGATTCAGAGACAAACTATGCACGACTGAAGAAAGACAAGAAATACCACAGCCTGCATAATATGCAAATGGAAGTATTATGACATGGAAATGAATGACATTATCAAAATCGTGGCAATTGCAGATGCAGATGACAGTAAATAACATGGTGGAGTGATTCGGAAGTGTATATATTTCATATGGAGAGATGCTACCAGCAGAAATATTGACCACAGTAAATCCTGCAGTTAGAGGAGACAAACCGTGAGCACATGTATGGTGTGTGTAGCTGTCATATCGGTGGATATGTATATGCAGAAGGTTGTTGGAACTGCGAGCAGTCATCACTTTCAGTTGTGCCAAGTCATCCATCTGTACCTACTATACCATGCCTTCTACTACACAGAAATGGTGGATTGCAACCATGAAGATAAAGGCACCATACAAGAGCTGGACAAAATGTGTCACCTTCGTATGCAGGCACATAGAATATTTTTGAGTACTTATTCACCTATTCCTCTGGACACCAAGGTATGTGTGTTTTTTAAAATACTAGCAACAGAAACTTTTCAGAAACCAGTGGGGGACTTAGTGGGTGTATCCCAGGCATCTGCCTGAAGGATATTCCACCAATTCATAGGTAGCATTCTACAGCATGTGGTGGAGGGTGTGTGGCATACATGAACCACAGAAGAGAAAAGCAAAGTCAAGTGAGCATTTAATGACACAGCCTGCTTCTCTAAAGTACTGGGAGATATAGACAGTGCCCACATTGCAATAATGGCCTCACTAGGGAAGCAAGGACAGCAGTATATCACTCATAAGGGGATTCCACTCCATCGACTGCCACGTGGTTTGTAATGCACATGGTATAATATACAATGTATCAGCAGTGTCCACAACTCCCACAGCTGGCACATATGTGACTTATACTAGCAGTCTCTGTTGACAAATCTCCCACAGGACCATCTTATTGCCAATAATGATATGCCCTGGAGCTATGGCTAATGACAACAATTAGAAACTCACATACCATTGCACAGAATGTCTACAAAAACATCCTGTCAGAGACTTGAGTCATTGCAGAATGTTGGTTTTGGCCTGCTAAAGGCCTGTTTCCACTGTCTTGATACCTTAGGTGGGGCACTGCTGTATGACCTTGGGACAATATCTGCAGTGGATGCAGTGTTACATAACATAATAATATGCAGTTACAGCAGCACAAACATATTTGGAAGGAGGAAGTCCTAGACTCAGGCTGAGGAGGTGACCAATGAAGATTCTGTGGAGAAGCTGGCTGCTGAGGAGAAGCCTGTGAAGGAGCAGGTGCCTGATGAGGAGCCTGTGATGGAGCTGGCTGCAGAGGAGGAGCCTGTGAAGGAGGAGGTGCCTGATGAGGAGCCTGTGGAGAAGCTGGCTACAGAGGAGGAGCCTGTGAAGGAGGAGGTGCCTGATGAGGAGCCTGTGGAGGAGCTGGCTGCGTGAAATGACTGTGCCAGATGGAGGCAGGTTCAGTACACCATGGTACTGACTGAAAGACAACATCTGGTTTATAGTTATGGGCCAGAATTAGCATTATATGTAACATTAAAAATGATGCATGCAAGCCTACATCTAAACTGTACTATACCATGCATGGACTGGCACACAATAGAAAAGACACAGGTTACCAAGGTAACCAAATATTGGGGGCAGGGCACAGTTGTCATAATACACACAGCTGGGGAGGGCTATAGTGGCAAATGTCAACAGCAAGCAGTGTGTGTGTGTGTGTGTGTGGGGGGGGGTGAGAATTAATGCTCCTTGTGTATGTATGTCCAGTTATTTCATTTGTGTGAGGCATGGGAAGGTGATTGGCCTGGAAAGAGGTGGTGTCACCACTGCTGTGTGCCTGGATGGTAGTGAGTAGTACAGGTGTGTGTGTATGTGTGTGTGTGTGTGTGTGTGTGTGTGTGTGTGTGTGTGTGTGTGTGTGTGTGTGTGTGTGTGTGTGTGTGTGTGTGTGTGTGTGTGTGTGTGTGTGTGTGTGTGTGTTGTGCGCATGCAGACATTTATGCATGGATACAGTTCCAACAAATTTAACACTGTACTTGGGTCTGGTGGACAGTCTCACAAGTGATATACATATATACATATATATATATATATATATATATATATATATATATATATATATATATATATATATATATATATACACACACACATATATATACATATATATATATATATATATATACATATATATATATATATATATATATATACATATATATATATATATATATATATATATATATATATATATATATATATACACTGACCTGCATATCCCGATCCACAGGTGTACTCTTTCCAGGAGTGCTCTGAGAGTGTGAATAGTGGGTCATGCTCATACCTCTCAACCTCTTACAGCAAGAATTCTGGACAAATCCATAAATAATTGGGGGACAAAGGACCAAAAATAGGGACAATTTTTAAATATTGCTCTTACAAACTTGGAAAGTAGCTGCAATAACAGGTTTTGCATTAGCTTGAATGGGGTATGAAGTCTGAAATTCAAACATCTGTCATTACTTTCTGACGTAAATCTTCAACAAATTGCCAATGATTTGCTAGAAAACCACAATTTAAAAAAAATGGACCAAAATATGTGACAAAAATCTGGACATTATGTGAAAATCTATACAGTTGAGAGGTATGGTCGTGCTTCTGGTGGTCTCTTTACAGCCTCCTCACATGTACATCCACATAAGCCTGCTGTGTCCTCATCACTGAGTGGTGCTGTGGAGGAAGTGGTGCTGTTATGGGTCAAAAACCATGCCCTTCCCTGTCCCACACTGGCCACCCCACTAGAGGCAGAGGTGGACTTGCCATGGGAAGTGCATTGAGTGACTACACTGGGACACCCGTGGCACACAAACTCCCTACATCATATGCATAGTGTGGTACTTCTGGCCTTTGCACTCCTGCAGATCTTTACACACACTGAGTACTATCATGACCCTCTCAGCTATTTCTGTATTGGCCTTTGATTATTCCTGTACAAAAGCTGAGTAGCAGTTGTTGAGACACTCATTTCAGGAGGTGGGGCAGTACCCATAACAAGCTTAAACACTGGCATACCAACCCATGAGGTCATCATCTCATGCAATAAAGCTGGCAGTAATCAAAGGTGAATGTGCTGCTGGTGATGTCGTTATTCCTGGGCTAATGTGTTGGCTTCTTCCTGTCAGTGGGTAGTATACTTGATCTGGAAAGTGTTCTGAACAGTTACAAGAGCCTTGTCCCCAATAGGATGTGGCCATCACATTACCTGAGTCTACCACTGACACAGTGATATCCAACAGTGCCTGTCTTTGGCTGCTGTTACCATCAGAGCCAGACAGTTCCCTGACATCAGCTAGGCCTATATCCATAATGACAGACTCTGATAACACAGAACCTGTAAAAACACCAAAAAATGACATAAACTAAGGAAGAATCCTTCACCAACACCTGCAGTGAAAGTACTTCTATATAAATGACCTACAAAAAATTAATGTTTAACATACCTTAGGTACATGGCCTTTTGATATGCAATCCCAATGTCGCTGTAAAAGAAAGATGTCATGCTATAACTTTCTATCACCTTGCATTGCATGAGTAATGAAGATAAAAACTTATGTTCAGATATACCCACCAGTGGTATTATTGATGGATATCCATAGTGCTATGTGCAACTTAATGTGGATGTCTACAATTCCACCATGGATGTCAAAACTGTCCGGAACACAAAGCAGAGATGCCAGAAACTCTTCCATGCCTTAGACAATGATTCAATCAGTGGATGCACCCCCTCACTCTCTGCTACTGTACTAGATGGACTTCCTTACTGCTTGCTGCTGTGATCCTGATGGTGATCCTTCTTCAGACTTGATTACAGTTATGATTGTCCCCATCAACAGTAGTGATGTAATCTGTAACATCTTTCCAGACACACATGTGGAAGGCCCAGTCAAAAATCTCATAATAGGGCATCTGCATGCTATGCTCACAGTAACCCTGCCCAGGAGAATTTTCTTTTTTGGTGATCCCACCACTGGCTATGATAATCTGCAACTGAAAAGAAATCTTGCATGTTAGATATTGGAAGCTCACACACAATATATGCCTTTGTTGCTACACCTGCAACTGGCCAGTGTTGGCAAGACCCAACATGTGTGGAGGACTATCCACATGTATGGCTGGCATCCAGGTTGAGGCATTATGTTCATTGTATCTCTGGGTGTTTTACTGACACATAACAGAGATGTTAAGTTACCCCGAGAAGGACACTTGATGCACAAATGGCTGTATGTGGAATAGCTCATGCCATTTATATGTGCGTAGGCCATTTACACTTTAGAGGATTACAGCATTTGTCATTTATATCTTGGTATGCCATCTAACTGTGGAAATGGCAGCCTCCTTCCCCCTCCCCACTCTTACTTTAACCTTCCCCGTGTCCTTGTGTATGTTCCTCTGCTTGCTCTTCCCTTTTCTGACTTTTTCTGTACACCCATTTCCTCCTCATTCCAATCAGTAAACGTTATAAAAACATTGCTGGGAGTCACTTACTACAGCTTCCAGTCATTCCCGTAGCATCACAAGGTTGCTCATGGGTTCATAGGTTCATAGGTAGGTTACTAGGCTATCGGCCCAAGGGCCTAAGTAAGCCTAGCCAACAATGTTCCCTGGCTTACGCCACCCAAGAACGTTTATTTCCTGTGCCCCTGTCTAGCAGAGCCACAGAGGTGATCCCCAGGGTGTATTTCCTATTTCCCATCCACTCATCAAGATTTTTCTTGAAGAGTGCTAATGAGGAACTTTGCTTGACATAGATGGGTAGCATGGGAAGTCTCTGTGACAGGAATCTATCCCTCCAGCATGTCCTGTTTATTGTGGTAACAAGGTTTAGTTTCCTAGAGCATGTAGCTTAGAGGGATTGGGATTTCTTAAGGTGTAGCATGTCCCACAGCTCTGGGTTTAACATAGCTGTATATATTAGGCAGAGAGCTCCTCGGAGTAGGCGATATGCTACAGAGTAAAGCTGGAGTTTTTTGAGACAGTCAGGGTAGGGCATCTGTTTGAGGCCAGTAATCCTCTTTGTGAGGTACTTCTGTGGCCTTTGTGAGGTACATTCCAAAAGGGACATTTTACTCTATAATGGGTCTAATGAGTGCCGACTAGAGGGGAACTTTTTTCCTGGATGAGAACCATTTTGTGATGAGATATGCCACATAGAAGGATTTTCTGACTACTGTGGTGAAGTGATATCCAAGGAGAGACTACTGTCCACCTGGGTCCCAAGGTCTCTTATCATACATTCAGCATGAAGTAGACTGCCATTTATGTGGTAATTCCTGGGTACAGAGTTTTTACCAAAGGGGATGACAATGCACATTTTGGCATTGAGCTTGAGGCCATGCCTCTGACACCAGGCATCTGTCTCAGTGAAGCCCTTCTGTAGGATGTCCGCATCATTTGGGGACTCGACTATGGCTCCTAATTTGCAGTCATCTGTGAACTTCATTAGCCAGAGGCCTTCTGTGTTAGCCTGTACTTCAGAGAAGTAGATACCAAACAGGAGAGGTCCCAATACGGAACCCTGTGGTACTCCACTTGTCACTGGTTTGACGTCAGATTTGGAGTCTGCAACTTTTACAGTGTGGGTTCTGTCAGTGAGCCAGTTGGCAACCCATCTTGTGACATAGGGATTTATACCTACTTTAGTGAGTTTAGCTATAATTCCAGAATGGGGGATGGTGTCAAAAGCCTTGGCGAGGTCAAGATGATACTTAGGTGTGTGCATGGTACTTGATTGCTGATAATATATGTGACATTTCTACCATCATTAGCATCCTTGGCCTTTCCATAAGTTGATTTCATAATTAGTTGCTGCATGGGCCACAAGAGTCCTGTTAAATATTTGGTAATTGCAATTACCACCAGGCTGTGTCATGCATCTCTGCTTCACCATGGTAGCCTTTGAATGATTGAAGAAAGAACATTTCTGAATCCTGGTATCACCACAATGTCTTACTTTGTGCTTTATATGATATTCCAACCTGTTCACTTCAGTACTTGAGTTTCAGTTAACTTACATTTGTATATAATTTGATATACGTTCATACAGCATTGCACATCTATTTTTGTATCAACATTACTTTACTGTCTTCTCGCTTATTGCTGTATTAACTCCTTCTAATGTGATAATCTGATATTAATCAGAGTCTGTTGCCCAGTACATTTACCCAGTTATCTAACACTGAAATAAAAGATAATTTCATTGGATGACTGTCATATTTCCTTGGGTTGAGGCTGAAAATTGTTCAGTTTATTTCAGAGCTCTGCACTGGTTAACAAATATATAAATACATTGATTCATACGTACATACATACATATATTAATTAATTAATTGTGTTTCCATTACAAGAAGTAATGCTAAGCCATGCAAATTTTTGTGCTTCAAAAAATGACCAATATTTGTCAGCAGATTCCAATCTGTGAACAGATTCACAGGTGAATGGAAGTATGTACAGCAATCTGAAATACACAGCTCTTAGGAAAACTAAGAGCACAGTGGAGTCTCATTCTGTCAAGATAACATCATCACCATGTCTGCAGATCATGCAGATGTAATTTCTTAATTATTTTGAGAGTGACTGGAATGAAAACATAGCTTCATGAGATTTCTTGAATTCATAAGCATTTATAATCACCTTATAAAACTAATCCCCATTTGCAGTGTTGCTGCTATGATGTTTATACTTGTTGCTAAGCTGCCAATAAACAAGCCAGTCTAGCACAAATCTGAGGTACCTAGTAACAGGTTTGCTATGATATTTTATTGCTTTACAGTGAGTATCAGATTACAGTTTTAAAATGTGTATTCCTGCTGTAATAATTCATTCTGTTGTATTTACTGACAGTAGTGTACATTCAAAGTGGATGCATCATATACAAAATCTGGAAACTAAAATATTCGCAATGCTCTTAAAATGCTCTAAAAGGAGTATATTGCTGTGGAGCTAAATTGTGCTACAGCTTTTTATATTTCTGAATGTATTCCCAACTGATTAATAATACTTATTTTATGGGTATCATATTTTTAATATCTTGACAGACTTGATGTGTTATTTTGCAACCTCAAAATGAAAGGTTTGGAAAGCACTATTGCCAGCAAACTTGCCTGAAATAGAATATGATTTGCGTACCCTGTTTCATATGTTTTATGCGTCCAGAAATAAAACAATAGTGATAAAATATTCAACATATGTTAGCCACAGGCCAGGTCCATTACAATAAAGTAGATATTGATTCTGTCTGCAAAGCCAGCCACCCATCCATATACACATACACATCATTTTCTAAAGTGCTTGTGCTGGTGAAGATCAAAAGTTTGAAGACAGAGAGGAAGCTGTGCAGGACAGAATAATTTTCCAAAATCCCCATCAGCAATCCTCAGCATCTACCTTATGTTCCCCATGTATTTCCAGGAACATAACTGATATAAGGTGTTATTCACAGTCCTGCCTGCACAAATGTAAAAGGTAAAAAGTGCAAAATGTGCCACTTTACCTGTATGCAAGTACTGTAAGTTCTAATGAGCTGTTCTAGTTTTCACATATATGAATTTAGCAAAGGACCACCATATAAATTGCGCAGATATGAAAACTGTGTAAAGTCAGATAAGAATTATACAACTATCTGTGTACCTTGTGTACAATAAAACTGCTGCCTATATTCATACATTACCAAGTATCTTCATAAGTTTTCATAGATAGATTGGATCACCACTTTGCACTAATATTTTAAGACTTTATTATGAGAACAAGAGTAGTTAGTTTTAACACAGCTAGCTAGCAGCTTAAAACAACTTTGCCAGCAACTCCCTCTGCAGGTGTCTTTACATGGACATTGATTTATAAGTAAGGTGAAGGCTAGACAGGAAAGTAGGAAAAGAGTAGTGAGCAGACAAAGGAAACAGAGTAGGATAACATGAGAAGGTTGTGATAGAGAAAGTGGGAGAGATGGGGTATTTTTTAAGGTGGATAGAGTCTTTTTTCTGAAATGTATATATAAGAGGGGGACGACGGGGAAGAAGAAAAGGTAGAAAAGAAAGGAATGAGGATTAGGGATGATATAAGGGTATTAACATAAAACACATAAACAGAGGCAAAACAAATAGGAGGTGGGTAATCACACAGTAGCTTGGGCTTGCAAATGGAAGGGAAGACATTAAAACAAAGGATGGACAGATAGTGATGGGAGAAGAGTTGTAAAAATGCAAAAGAGGTAGGTTTCATACAAAAGGATGGGTTCACAGATGATAGGGAATGGGGAACTATAGGGCCACTTCCACTCTCACCCCAGCTAGGAGACCCTCATACAGAGCCCTGCCCAAAAGGGTCTGAATGGATGGACCCCGATGATGAGCTGATAGAGGCCTCTTGTGGCTCAGTGGTCAAAGCTAACTGGGTCAGCAAGTCTTGCACTCACTGCAGGAAGCTTTACTCTTGCCAGTATCTAATATAAAATGGTGCCTAAGCTATAAAAATGAGACTCCTAGGGTGTGGACCACACCCTATGCAACATGACAGTAAGTTGCTCAGACAGCTGACAGGCTGAGATGTTAAGTGCTAACTATGTCAAAAGTTGTGCACGAGCAGTACAAATGCATATGCATGTGATTATAGTTGATTATTCACAATAGTTTGATCTTATCTTCTATGTTTGTTACATGTTTGCATGTGTGTAGTAATTCAATTTATAGGGCTACGTGTCCACAAGCATAATTTACATAAATATTCTATTAACTGTGTGACAAAGGGAAATATTGCCAGCCTAGCTATCTGGAATTTTGTAAATAATTATACGTCATTTGTGAATATCAACATGATTCATATGCTTGTATTAACAATGTATTAGAATTGTATGTTATGTATATATCACAATGCTGGTACAGAAGTGTGTGTAAAACACTGAGCTTGGAGATGTGCCCATAGTGTGCCCTACTGGAAAAGAACAGAAATATATATTAACTATTGTACCTGTGTAAATGTATATATGTTAACAGTGGAAACTAGAACATAAAGGGTTAACTTGCAAAACTTCAGTAAAATAATTGAAATTAAATTGTTTTATAACTGCGCCATAAAAGATATGTTATCCTTCAGTTTCAGTGCAGCAAGGAGACAAGATGTCTAAAACTAGGGAGCCTTCTGCATTGTTTTGTAAGTGTTTTATTGTTTTATGTCTTCCAGCAGTTGCAAACATCTGAAGGCTATGTGTTTTCACAGGGAAATGCTAAATGCTAGCAGTTTCTAGCAATAGTTGTTTTTGAGCTTGGGAACTGAAGTCAGGTGACAAAAAGTGATGTCATGCTGCAAGTATCCCAGCAGTAATATTTGATATTAATTTAAAAAACTCTCTGAGAGAGTGACTGTGCATTTTGTATCTGTCTTTGACTTGTCAACAACATCAGCTAGAAGATTCATTCACCACACTTGTCTTGTTATGAAAACGTAAGCCTAGGGTACAGTAATTTCTTTTAGATTCAGTAAGGAATATAGTAAAAATTAGTTTAGATGTTTTCTGTATTTATTTGAGACTGTCCTGCAATGTTGTTTTAAATATTTTCTGTGATTTTTGAACTCTGAAGTTACTGTGATTTCTTTTATTTATTATTAAATATATTTAAACCTATCTTTGTGCCTGATATTTGTGAGACATATTTAAGCTCTGAGAGTACTTGCATATCTATTTGGTGACATTGTGCAGGCCACTCCTAATAGCCTTGCTCTTGGTCGAACTACTATTTGGATTAATAGTAACATTACACAGTAGGATTGGAACCCTTTGTTGAGGGCCTTAAAGTAACTGATAAGGGGTTCTGGTGGCAGTGATAACTACCTTATAGTCTCAGCAGAAGGGAGCATAGCCAGTAAACCTGTGCTAGCCTTTCCCAGGTGTGCATGTGTGTGTGTGTGTGTGTGTGTGTGTGTGTGTGTGTGTGTGTGTGTGTGTGTGTGTGTGTGTGTGTGTGTGTGTGTGTAAAACAAAGCTCCAAGAGTATGTGTGTCGGCTGCTTGAGCAGGGAAACGAAGCACTGGTTGGACAGAGAGAGTGTTGGAGGACTTGGCTTGGGACCTTGGCTAAGGACTCAACTCTATAGCTGTGCCAGTGGGGAGTCTTACTGGGCAATCTGAAGAAAGAGGGAAAAAACAGACCCAGAGTGACTGTGATCTCTGTGTGCTCTTAAGGGAAATTGCACTTTACTGTGTGTGTACTTGTCATCATCCCAGTGTGTACATCCCCCGCTGTTGCCAGTGGTGAGGATTGTGTCTCCATGATTACTGGGCCAGTGCTGGGGTGTCACATATTAATTGATGGGCAGTAGTGGAATAGCCACATCACATATTAATTGGTTTGCAGTGGTGTGGATATTGAATTCCTGTAGCATATAAACAGTGGTCACTGAAGATGCTTGTACTCTCAATCAGTCACATAGTGAACATTCAGAGTTTCATATCATAATTGTTTTATTTTTTTGTTACGTTAGTTAGTCAGGGAGACCAGGTAAGGATGTCAGCAGAGGAGTATGGCAAGCTGACAAGGAGCCAGTTAGCTGAGATGTGCCAGGCTAAAGGACTGGTGCATGCCAACCTGACTAAGGCAGAAATTGTTTCAGCCTTGGGTCCAGCTGCATCACAGACCAGCAATCCAGAGAACAATCAGACTGGCCTTGGGGAGGTACAACTCTCAGAAATTGGACAGTTCAACCTTTCCACAGAGGACTTAAAAATCCATCTGGAGTTAAAGAGACTTGAATTGGAGAACAAATATTTGGAAATAGAATCAGCAGAGAGACTGCGGCATTAGAAACAAAAGGAATTAGAAGTAGCAGAGAGACTGAGACATCTGGAAGCTGAAGAGAATTAGAGGCAGAGGCAACATGAAAAGGAGATACTGACTTTTCACCAGGGTCATGGAGGTAATGCGGAAGGGAATAACTGAACCCCAGAAGCAACAAAGGTCAGTAAATTTCTTCCACAATTTACAGAGGGGGATCATTTTGACAGTTTCATTCATATGTTTGTAAGGGTATGTAAACAGTATAATGTTGACCAAGGGCTTTGGGTACAGTTCATGACCCCCTTACTCCATGGTAAAGTTGTAACTGCTATTTCTAAACTGTCTGACACTGATTGCTTAAATTATAATACTGCTAAAAATTGTCTTTTAGAGTGTTTTTAGTTAACATCTGAAGCTTATAGGAAAAAGTTTTGTGAGCATAGATGCAAGGCAGAAGAAAGTGTGTGTGAATATATTGCTGAACTAAGCACTTATTTTCATAGATGGGTGAGTGGGTGTAAGGTCACCACTTTTGAAGGGCTGGCAGATCTTTTGGTGAGGGAACAAGCCCTTAGCACTTTGCATGAGGACATGAGAATCTGGTTAGCGGAAACAGAATGTAACACAGCAGATGAGTTGGGAAAAAAGGGAGACCTATACCTAGCAAGCAGGGCAGTACTGCACAGGAAAGGGATACCCAGTGCTGCTCGTGGGTCTAACAGAACTCATGGTGGGCAGCCTAGACTACCCCAACAGAGTCTGCCAGTAGCAGGGGAAGCCACTAGTCTAGGTACACATCCAGGACCAAGGGTTACATGTTTTAAATACAACCAGTAGGGCCAGGTAACATAGATGTCCACAAAGGCAAGGTGAGGAACAAAAGGTGGGAGAGCCAGTACATGGGAATGACAGAATGCCAGCAGTAAGTTGTCTGCAGACAACAAGGGTATCCAACTACCGCAAGAGGTTATATCCTATCTCAGTGGATGGGAAAGAGGCCATTGCTAAGAGAGACACAGCCTCTGACCTAACCATTGTGAAGTCTGCAATGGTTAAATAGGAGCACTACTTGCTTGGGCAGTGTACTCCAGTCAGAGCTTTAGGAGGGACCCCATTCCAAATACCTTTGGCTCGGGTTCACCTTGACTCGGAAGGTGCAAAAGGAAGCCAGCACGCAGGTGTGTTTAAGAATATCCCTGCAGATGTCCTGATAGGGAATGATTTTGATAATGCAGTACCTTGTGTGCATGCAGTGACACATAGTGAAGCTTGGAGACAAGCATGTGGGTCTGGTAGCCTGGGGGAGGCCCAGACAGACTGCAGACTTGAAGCCAGGACTGGTGTGGTGGTTACTTCAGAGAGGGAGCTATCCTGTAGCAGTGATACTGAAGGTGACCCACAGCTGCTTGTAAGCACTGATGTTCCCTTGGGCAGACTGAGTGAAGGGCAGATGTAAGTGGTAGAACCCAGGCTGACAGTGAGGCACCACTGTTAGAGGATACCGGAGTTTCTGTGGAAGGGGAGCTGGGAAGTGTTATCAAGAGAGAGTTAAGACAGGCCCAGCTCTCAGACCCTACATTACAAGGCCTGAGGGAGGTAGCCAGTGAGGTACCTGATTGTTAAGGAAAAGGGAAGTCTGTATACTGGAACAAAGGGTTACTGTATAGAGAGTGGACCTCTGAGGGAGGGCTAGAAGGTTAGAGAATCCAGCAGATACAATAGTGTAGACCCTGACATGTGAGCAGGAATTCCAGAAGCTTAAAGGAGCTTTGGGAGGACCACATGTGTTAGCCAGTCCAAGTTGCAGCAAAGAATTTGTTGTGCAGGTGGATGCTTCAAACTATGGGATGGGGGCTGTACTCAGCCAAGTTTCCTCACAGGGAGAAGAGCACCCAGTGTTATATCTCAGCCATAGGCTCCAACCCAGGGAGGAATGGTATGCAGCTGTAGAAAAGGAATGTCTAGCCATAGTGTGGGCACTGCAGAAACTTCAGATTTATCTGTTTGGAAGGAAATTCACTGTAGTTACAGACCACAATCCCTTAACATGGCTACATCGAGCCAGCCGTCAAAATGCCAAGTTACTAAGGTGGAGCCTAGGGTTGCAGGCATATGATATGACAGTGCAGTACCATAGTGGAGTTAGTAATGCCAATGCAGATGGGTTCTCAAGACAGGAAATGGGGTAAGGTATTCCCAGATAGGCTGAACCAACTCAAGCAGTGTTTCTCAAGGGTCACTTGAAAAACTCGCTTGAGTCTTTGCAGGAAGAGAAATGTATCAAAAGGAGATACTGCCAGCCCAGCTATCTGGAATTTTGTAAATAATTTGATTTATATACAAGTGTGATAGAGGGAGATACTACCAGCACAGCTGTCTGGAATTTTGTAAATGGTTATGTTTCATTTATGAATATCAACATGATTCATATGCTTGTGTTACCAGTGTATTAGAACTGTTATGTCATATTATGGTTTGTAAAGACATATGTGCTGAAGAGATATGTTGCAGAATACTCAGCTTAAAGATGTATCCACAGTGTACCCTACTGGAAAACAACAGAAATGTCTATAAACTATTGTAACTGTGTAAATGTATATGTTTTAACATATATGTTTTAACAATTGGTACATAGAAGGTTACCTTGCAAAACTTCAGAAAAAAATAGTTGAAATTAAATTATTTTATAACCATGTAATAAAAGAGATGAACCACAAACTCCACACAAATAACTCAATAACAAAACTGAAAGGTGGTGAAGGCTACAATAAATCTAGACCACTAAAAACTTAGCGCTTTCATCCACATTTAATAACAACTGGACTTCATCAGAAAAAGATACGCATCACTTAAATCCATTTAAATATTGAATACAAATGTTCACATGACTGACTACAAACAATCAACATTTAAAAACACAAGTATGAAATATGTTTTTAAAAATAAAACAAATCTTACAGGCCATAAAATAAATGACATATGAATATATACGAATAAAAATAAAAAATGTAAGTATATGAATAAACAAATAAATAAACAAACCATATAATAAATGTTGATAAATACTTCACCAAATATTACCCTTCAGCCTTTCTGCCTGCAAGAAACATTTAATATTAACCACCTCATTCAAACCTGGAGGTTGATCTGCTATCAACAAAATTTGCCATAAATTTTCTCTACATTTCAGAGCAAACTTAAAATTGCCACTAAATGAACTGGCATCACCATGTTCTAGAACATAAAAAGAAAATTTCTTAAAATCAGCACAAATCAATGAATGTCTAGCTCAGCCATTAAAGGGGTCTCTTTTTTATAGCTAAAATGTGTTCATATATTCTTCTTCTTAACAATCCAATGGTTTTACCCACATAGAATTGTTCACAAGAATTACACAAAGCAACGTAGAGTACATTACAAGTCTCACATGAATAACGACCCCTAGCCCAAAAAACTTTTTTAATGTGCTTAAAAGTAATAGAAGATGATCCCGTAATAAATCTACACTGTCTGCATCTACCACATGGGTATGTACCAAAACCATGCAGCCCTAAATTCGCTTTATGGGCTGTGCTCTCCAAAATGCTTTTGATGATTACTAACTTTTTATAAATGAAAACTGGCCTCTCACCTAGAACTTTCACTAGGTCATAATTTCCTAAAATAACTTTCCAATTATCACAAAGGACGGACTTAATCAAGCCCATCTGATTAATGATCAGAATAGGAAAATCTAGTCTGTAATTCATTTTTTTTTGGAACTTACATCCTCAATAACATCATGGGTGGCCACTACAGCCTCTCCATAGTTGATAGCTTCACCCCACAAAATAGGTCCTGCTTTATTGTGTCTTAAAATTTTACTTCAATAACAATATTCTCCAACCATAATGGATCATACCCCCTCTATTGAAAGAAGTGTAATAATTTTCTAACCTCATCCTCAAAAATCACATGATCACTTTTCAAATGACTCATATGTATAAATTGTCCTTTTACAACTCCCCATTTCATATGTCTAGGATGTCAACTCTCTTTGTGTAAATACTGGTTCACAAATGTCAATTTCCTATAAATTTGACTAATAAACTTCATATTAAGGGCATCAATCATGAGATGAATATCCAAAAAATCTACTTCATATCCAAAATGTCCAATAGTGAACCTAAGAAAATTGGTTGAATTATTTAAGTCACTGACAAAATTACAAAAGGATTCCTTTTCACCCCTCCACAAAAAAATCAAATCATCAATATAGCATCTATAAAACACTATATTGTCAGCCACTAGATGTGCAACAAGAAATTGGACCTCCCACATTGCCATAACTAAGTTTGCAAATGAAGGAGCTACTCTGGATCCCATAGCTACCACCTGTGGTTTGTTGGAACAAACCGTCTCCAAATTAAAAAAAAATTGTTCTCAAGTATCAGTTCCATTAACTGACAAATTGTATTAACCTTGTCATTTTCAAAGACGGTATTCTGACTAAGATATTCCCTCAACATATTTAAACCACTTTCTTGTTCAATACAGGAATACAATGAAGCCACATATAAAGTGGCAAAAAAGAATGGAAAGTGTTCCCAACAAATCTGGGATAACAGTTCTAACAGGTGCCAAGAGTCACGCAAAAAATACCTTGACTTTTGTACAACTGTATTTAAAATATAATCTGACCATATCAACACGGGTTCTGTTTTAGAAAAAACTAGCTGAAATAATTGGGCAGAAGGGAGGATTTTCCCTATCCTTTTGCACCTTGTGTATACTGAAGAGTGTTGCTAATCTAGGAAACTCCACTGATAAAAAATCATAAGTGGAATGATCAATGTTTGCCTGACTAAACAAATCGAACAAAGTAATATCAACTTTTCTAAAACTTTCTTTGATAAACTCTTCGGTAACCACTCTATAGCTAGTTCCTTCACCCAACATCCTAAGGATAGAAGAACTGTAGTCCTTGGAATTCATAACAATAACAAAACCCCCTTATCTGCCTTCATAACATGCAAATTGCGGTTATTAGCTAGATTTTTTAAGGCTACTATTTCATTAGGGGGTAAATTTTGTGTATTACAATGCATACAATCCATAGCCTTAAACTGTTTTTCACACAAATTGTTAAACACCTGCAGGGCGGGGTGCAACACTGGGTTAAAAGTACTTCTCTTTTTTACCCCAGCATCATCAATGTCACCCCCACCACCTAAACCATCAAAAATATATTTAAGATTTAACTTTCGTGCATATAACTTTAAATCAACAATTAATTTAGGCATATTAACTGTGTTTTCAGGAATAAAAGAAAATCCCCATTTCAAGATAGAAACAGTGTCCTCACTTAATGTAACATCACTCAGATTAAGAATGTTGATAGAAAAGTCTAATTCTTTTTTCTGAGCCCTTCTTCTAACTTTGTTCTTGGTCTGTTTGGTGTTTGACCATTTGGGTTTTTTTTTGTTCCCCGCACTGTCCTTTAAAAAGGACCTGAATTGTTAGTGTTGTTATTATTACAATTAGAAGATGAGGAAACAACCAACTCCCTCTCTCTGCCACCTGTTGTTACATTAGATACTGTCTCAATTTGAATAAGGTGGTTAATATTAAATGTTTCTTACAGGCAGAAAGGCTGTAGGGTAACATTTGTTGAAGTATTTATCAACATTTATTATATGGTTTGTTTATTTACTTGTTTATTCATATACTTACATTTTTTTATTTTTATTCATATATATTCATATATCATTTATTTTTTGGACTGTAAGATTTGTTTTATTTTTAAAAACATGTATTTCATACTTGTGTTTTTAAATTTGATTGTTTGTAGTCATGTGACCATTTGTAGTCAGCATTTAAATGGATTTAAGTGATGGGTGTCTTTTTCTGATGAAGTCGAGTTGTTATTAAATGTGGATGAAAGCTCTAAGTTTTTAGTGGTGTGGATGTTTTGTTGCCTTCACCACCTTTTAGTTTTGTTATTGAGTAATAAAAGAGATGTTATCTTTTGGTTTCAGTGCAACAGGAGACATAATGTCTAGAACTAAAAGTTTTTTGTATTGTCTTTAAATGTGGAGGAACATAAATTATTTTATGACTTCCACCATTTCCCAAAAGATCTACGTTCCATGTGTTTCTGCTGGTAGATGCTAAAATAAATGGTTGTGAGGCTGGGAACTGATAGTCAGATAACAAGAAGTGATGTCATGCTGCCAGCTACCCCAGGAGTAATATTTGAAATATTAATTTAAGAACTCTCTGAGAAAGAGACAGTGCATTTTGCATTTTGTCTTTGACCTGACATCAGCTGGAAAACGCACTCACCACATCTGTCTTGCCTTGCTATGAGTAAGTAAATCTAGGGTGCAGTAATTTCTCTTAGATACAGTTAGGACTATAGTAAAGTATTGCTTAGATATTTTCTTTACTTATTTGAAACTGTCCTGCAATGTTGTTTTAAATATTTTCTGTGATTTTGAACTCTGATGTAACTGGGGTTATTTACTGGGTATTTTCTTATTCTTTTATTATTTATTATTAAATATATTTAAACCTTTCAATTGTGGCTCGTCTGTCTAGAGATATTTAAGCTCTTAGATGACTTGCATATCTATTTGGTGACACTGTGCAGGCCATTCCTAATAACCTTGCTCTTGGTCAAACTACCATTTGGATTAATACTAACATTATATAGTACGATTGGACACCCTTTGCTATGGGCATTAAAGTAGCTGATAAGTGGTGGCTGGTGGCAGTGAAAACTACCTTATAGTCTGGGTAGAAGGGGGTATAGCTAGTAAACATGTGCCAGCCTTTCCCAGATGTGTGCTTGTGTGTATAAATCAAACCTCAAAATGTGTCTGTGTGTGTGTGTGTGTGTGTGTGTGTGTGTGTGTGTGTGTGTGTGTGTGTGTCGGCTACTTTGGCAGGGATAAGTTGCACTAGTTGGACAGAGAGGGTGCTGGAGGTCTTGGCCACTCAGCTAAGATCCCAGCCCTATAGCTGTAGCAGTGGGGAGTTTTATTGGGGATCTGGAGAAAGAGGGAGAAACCAGCCCCAGACTGACTGTGGTCTCTGTGTGCTCTTAAGAGAAATTGCACTTAACTGTGTGTGTACTTGTCATCCTTGTGTGTACGTCCCCCACTGTTGCCAGGATTGAGGTTCCTTGTGTACTGGGCCATTGCTGGGGCATCACATAATCAGCCTACATACAGTTTTTTTAATATTTTCCTAGATTAACTTATTTTGTTCTACATACTTTTGGGTGGTCTAGTGCATAGATATGCACATGTGTGTGTTTAGTTCATGCACATGAGTGTATGTGTGTCACATCTACTGCAAGTTAGAGAGAGAGAGAGAGAGAGAGAGAGAGAGAGAGTTAAGTGTGCGATTGTGAATTGTTTTACTGGCTTTGAAAGATGGTAAATCACTTAGCGTTGTCAGACAACAGCAGCACAGCTCTTAGCTTCTTTGCTTAAAAATTCTGAACAAACCCAAAAATAATGGGAGGTTTTAGCTATTGATCTTGTTCAGTTAAGAAATTGGTAAAACAACATATTTTGCAACAACATGCATTTTCTGATACAGTAAGAAGTATGAAACTCTAAAATCTGGCATTATTAATGAACTGCAATCCTTAGTGTTTTACAAAATGAAAATAAAAAAAAAAAAAAACGAGGGACAGACGAAAAATATGAGACAAACTCAGAGGCAATTGAAAGAAATGGACAGTAGGCAGAAATAAATCTGTTTTTCCTTCTGCTGCTATTGTTTTCCAGCTGGGACTGTTTACTGTTAGTCAATAACAAAAGTCCTGATCATAAAAGCCTATTATTAGGCATCCTTTAAGTAATGTTTTGATCAAGTCTTGCTCTGTAGAAATTGTTAGCAAGTTCATCTTTTTCCTCGATGTTGGAAAATAATCTCAGCAGTCCATGCACTATATTATAATTATGCTCTGTATTAGCCATTGTCAAATGACCATTTATCAGCATAGCCATGGAAGTAATTGGTCTCCAAGGAATTCATGCAATTCAGGGAATCTGCTTCTGGTACAGCACAGCAGTATTTTTTTTCACTGATGTGATGTGTTGCTAAAATTGTAATATACACAGACACACACAGAGACACACACACACACACACACACACACACCAAAGACTAATTTCCTCCATGAATCTGCTTTTATAACTCTATAGCTCATACCATATAAATTTTTCAAGGGTACTAACTGCTAAATACCTCAGTATTCACTCTGTCATTTCAAAATACCTCAATGGGAATTATCTTCAGATGTCACCACCTAACTGAAGAAAATATCCATGTTGTTAAACTCCAAATAAAAAATAGAAATACCCACCCATTAAGTCCTTTGTCTTCCTACTCCTACCCACATGTAGAAAGGTGTTTTCAACTGAGACTAAGGCTGCTTTAGTAAAGCACTCCTGCTATCAAAGATGCTCTCCCAGTCTTTGTTCCTGTAGCCATCAACAATGCCATTGAGCTCCAGATACTTTTGCTGCAGGTTTATACTGCACTGCACAGCTGTCGGCCATATTATTTGGTTACTTATGACCTAACAATCTCCACATTTAACAGAATTACTTAACTAGGGCATTCTCCAACCCATGCTTGTACCATTTCCATCTACTTTCCCACTGGAACACTAGACTCCTCCATTACTACTTCATATCCTTTTACATGCGTTCCCTGAATGTACAGCAGCAGCATTGCATTCTCTTGTTAGTTCCTCCAAACTGTAAAATGTTATCTCTGTTGTAAGTACTTTACAAGGTACCTTTGCATCTTTTTTACCCACTTTCAGACTAATATGCAGTTTATATTGTCTGATGGCTGCACCTAAACTTCCTCTAATCCAGCATCAATCTCATAATACTTGCGTAATGCTGCATCTGTTTTACTGAATTTATGTCTTTAACATATTATTTGTTGATTTATGATTTCAGATTATATACTCAGCAGTTTATTACTATATGCATGCATATAGAAGGTCATGGCTGTAAAAGGTACATTTTAGGAGTAGTCTACCTAACTTAAAAAAAATAGAAATTATGTTGGTAAGACCATTCTCCAGCTATCATCACCATTCAGGACTTGGGGAATGGATGGAAGTCCCAATTTACTACATCTACAGTGTATTTCAAATTAATAAAGAAAATCACTGTGCCTACTTTCATTATGTTTTCTCTGTATAAAGCATACCACATACAGGAATAGTGGCAGTGTGGGCATCCTGTCTGTCTATTTAGGATAGTGGTGCATGAACAGCCTGTCAGTGGCAATCTGTGGGATGAAAGAAAAAGTTCTCTTACTTCAAAAAAAGTAACTTTTTATACCAAAAAAACTTGTCCTTCCTTGTATGTTTTCCCCAGTCAGATGTAATGCCAGCAACAGGGAACTCAACATTTCCTAATTGTCAAAGTCTCAAGTTAAGGCAATGGCATAAGTTCAGTCTACCAGTGTCAAGCCTTATAATCTAGCAAACTGCCCTTGGGTACTTCTGGGTATCACAGTCAGAGTGAAACAGTGGTACTGATGAGCTCCACTGATTTGTGCTATGAACTGCCTATTAATCAGTGCCTATTGCCATCAACTGTATTTACTTGTTTCAGTGTGGCATTTCCTTTTGTGGCACTATTTCTTTTCTAAATAGCTATTTATGGTATTAGTAGATAAAGCTGAGATGTGAACTGTGCCATTTTATCATATAGTTCATAGGTTCATAGTTCATATGAGAATACTAGTCTAACTGCCATAAAGGGTTATTCTAAGCCTAGCCAATTACCTAAAGTCAAAATCAAACTCTGTGCCATGTGTTTGTGAGCCAAATACCTTAACCATTATGCCAAGCCCACCCTGTGGAGTGCCATACACTCTGAGAAGTCTAGTGTGAAGTATAACTGTCCCCCAGGAGCTGTAGTATTTGCTGAGATTGGAAGACAGAAAATATGTTAAATTAATAAAAAGGTGCTAAAAATTACTCATGGTTTTCATGTCAGGCAAGAAATTCTTGGAGTGGAGCACTGGCATTAAACATTTGATGCCTGCTTTACCAACATATGTCATGGGTGTGATGGGGGTCTGGAAGAACTTAGGATAGCCACAATGTATATGTGAGAGCATATTTCTTCAGCAAATAGCAGACCATCTTATATCTGAGATCGAGACGCATAATCTTTGCTTACAAATTAAAATAAAAAATGTCAAGTATCTTAGATGACTAGGAAGGTCTGTCACACCAAAGCGACCTGGTTTTAGTAGGGTTAGTCAATTTCTGCAGAAACTTTTCTAACAAAACAGTGAATTACTTGAATCATAGGGCTGAGCATATCACTAAATGTGCTCATTTGACTTGTCTTTAGCTGGCTCTTGGTGAAGTACTGAGATTTATAATTTAATTTCTCATTTATTAGGAAAGATAACATTATTTGCATTATAAAGTCAAATAATACTGGTGAGCTTTGACTATTCATGAGACTTGGCCACTCTTCTGTGCTGCTGTCCACTTATGATTGTTGACATCCTATTCAGCTTTAGTTGACCTGGATTTAGAAACTACACTGCTGTGGTGGTGCTGCGGTAGCATTGTCACCTCACAGAAAGACGTCCTGTTCGATTCTCAGCTAAAGCGTCTTCTGTGTGGAGTCATGCGTGAATGGGCGTACCTTCGTTGAAGGTTGTGCGTCAGAGCTGGCAACTCAGTACGTAAAAATCTACTGCCAATCATTAGCGGACCAGAGTTCTGCTGTAGCGACCCTTAACCGGGAAAAGCCGAAAGATACAACAACAACCAGTGATACATCATGTGACAGATTTGTACTACACTGCCAGCAGCATTTTCATATATTATTGTGCATATCTTTAGAAAATGAACACTGAAAGCAGGAAATAAATCCATTACTTAACAGAATGAAAAATGATGTCCACTTTACAAGGCAGTCTTCACGGATTATGAAAAAATCTGAATATGCATTGAAATAATGAAATGAAAGTCATCTTCATAGAAGCTGAAATAAGAAAAAGAGAAACATTCAGATATACGTTGAGACTTTTCAGATTATCCACCATTTCCATTCACTTACAGCTTTTGAATCAATCATCATGGTCTCCCTTTTGCCAGTCATTTCATCAGCAACCTTAGTATTACAGCTTGAATGAAAGCTGGAAGCAGCGGTGCAGAAGTACAATCTTTACAGCAACAATTCACATTTATCTGAACAAAGTAAACCATTTCAGCTTATGACCATAGTTTTCCTTCATCTGTCAAGAGGTAATTTGATTAAGGTATTTAACACATTTAATCTTTTCTAAAGAACAATAGTCTGATTTGTCTGGCATTAAAGACAAGTTCCAGCAATAATGTGAGCTTAAAAAGAACTTGACCAAAAGAATCTGACTTATTTTTCACTAAATACCAGGGTTCATAAGACTTTGTTGATGCATAATGCATATGTGAATGAACCAAAGATTGTACATTTGGTGAGTTCAATGACACAATGATGAGAAACTTGATTATAACAAAATGACAAATTAAGAAGTAAACTTTTGTCAGAGTCAGGATTAACTGGAGATATATGTAAATATGTGATGAAAAACCTTGCTGAAGATTTAGATATTTGCAAAGTTAAAATTAATCTACAGTTCTTTGATGCTAAAAAGAAAAATATGATCATGACAAACTGAAATATAAGTACCTCAAACAGTACGGCAGCAAAAACTGTTTTGTTATGAATGAGTTTGATGCAGTAGAAATTGAAAAGTTGTGGTTATCAAAATGATAAACTCTGTACAGCTCAAATGTGTAGGGAATGTGGGAGTCTCATTTTCTTAATCATGCAAGTCAAGAAAAAAGAGCAAACAATGTTTTGCAAGTGACCGATGTAATTAAAAAGACTGTGAGTAGAAACTGATGAAGCACTCTCTGACTGGCCCACATAAAGCAGAGCATGAGCTATTTGTGAACATGGTTGATATGTGAGAGACTGCATGTAAAGATTCTTCAGGGAACACATGTAGGCATCAGTGTTGTTAATGTGAAAATCACTAGCCTGAAACATTGATCACATTTACACTAGATACGAGAGTTGAATGTAATACCAACACTAAGAGCGTATTCAGAGAACTGGGCTTGGGAAATTTACTGTTTGAGTTAAAAATATCATCATTGAATACTCTTGTTATAAGCTGAAATACTGACTCAGACTGAGTAAAGTATATACAAGCAAAGAATATACTTTACTGATACAAAAAACTAACATGCTGGGAAGATCTGCTTCCAAACATCTGGGAGAAATTAAGTGAAATTCACTACATGCTGGTGCAGGTACAAAGCACCATAAGTCACACTGTAGTCAGAGTCAGTGATTCTCAGACTTGCAGATACAATGATTCTTACAGTCACAGAGTCAGTTTTCACAGTTGTAGTGAACATGAATGTCTTGATCATGAAGGTCATAACCTATATGTTTCTAGAGAAAGAAAGTGATATGCAGAATTGTGCAATACAGTCTGTCTTGTCTCAAAAGCAAAATGCATCATGCAGCAATGCAGAATTGCAGATTTCAAACAAAACCTTGAATTCAAATATAATATTTACATTTTTGAACAACATATTAGCTTATTTAGTGGACTGGGGTACATACCTGGGCAATATAGTATCAAAATAAAACCTGAAATGAAACCAGTTATTTGTATACAAACAAAAGTGCCAGTGGCATGGAAACAAAGAATTATTAAGGAACTGAACAGAAGGCATGAACTCCTATCATTATGAATAAACAACATAGGTTCATAGGTAAGTGTTATACTAGCTGCCCTTGTGGGCCATTTTAAGCTTTGAAATTTCCATTTTTATGTTCAAAATAACTATCCCATTTGGTTTCATATTACCTTTACCCATCTCATGGTCAATAATTATATATTACCCTTATTGAGAATAACCAGGATCATACTATAAATACTTTGAGGGGACCCATGAATGGGCTAAAGCATTTAGGAGTTGCCTCTGTCCATCAGTAGTATAGGGGCAGTCCTATGGTAAATATTCTATTTCCCATCCATATATATAAGTTATACTTGAATATGGACAGGGATTACCTTTATTTTATGCAGATGGGGGTCTGTTTCAGAGCATTGGTATCCTCTGTGAGATATACTTGTCCCTCCAAACTGTTCTGTTGATGTTGCAGAAGAAATTTAGATCCCTAAACTGAGTTTTTCTGATGCCATTTGTCAGCAATGGGTTGAATGATGCTTTGTAGGCCAGACAGAGGTCACTTCTTAGCAGTCTGTAGGATACCGAGTACAGTGACAGAGCTTTGAGTCGGACCATGTAGGATATGTTGTTTAGGCCTTGTACTCTTTCAGTAAGTGACTATGGTAACAGTCATCAAACCTCACTACATTCGGATGTGTGCACTGACAAACTGTACATAAGAAAACATTTTTCTGTGAATACTATTCCTTGAAAATGCTGAAAGAATTGATCTAATTACTGTCAATGGCATTTTTACGTTATTGATGCTAATCAGGATATCTGACAGATAAAATTAGATCACGCTAGCTCCAGACTTTATACTTTTAACACTTCACAGGGAAGACATAAATTTCTCCCAATTCCATTTGGAACTGGATCTGCACCAAAAATATTTTATAGGCCTATAGACCAAATTTAACATTCTGATATATGTTAAAACCACAGAACAGCTTGACAGAAAATGTAAACGTTTGACTGTTGCTAGTAATAAATATGCAGAATATGATTCCAGATACTGGCTAAGGCTCTTGCCACCCCTAGAGTGCCTTTTTAGGCAAGGTTCAAATGACAAATTCACCACCATTACAGGTACAAGCAAGCAAAATCTGAGGGTAATGCTACTGAATGCTAGAAGTCTAAACTTCAAAATGCACTCACTTAAGGCACTCCTTAAAATGGAGAACATCAACATCTGTGCAGTGACAGAGACCTGGTTCAAGGCTCCTGAAAACACCCCTGCAGTACCAGGCTATAATTCATACCACACCTTTCGGACACCTAACCTGGACCGAAACACTAAAGATGGAGGCATGTCCATATTCATTAAGGATATCCATACCTCCAGGCTAGTTGCTCAGCATAATGCATCCGAGACTATCCAAGTGCAACTAACTCTGGGCAAGACTGCAATCCAAATTGTAGCTTTCTACAGATCCCCTGCCATGCCCCAGGATTCCTACTCCTCATTTTGTGATACACTGGAAAATATTAGGGTACAACTTAACACCCTAATAATGGGCGATTTCAACTACCCCACCATTAACTGGGAAAACTACTCATGTACCAACTCTTTTGCTCAACGTTTTCTGGAATTCATAAATTCCAAAGCCTTGGATCAACTTATCCACACCCCTACCAGGGGCAGCAATATCCTAGACCTGGTCATTACCAACATGGGCAACTGGTGTTTCACACCAGAGGTCAATTCCTCTTTGGTCAAATCCGATCACAAGCTAATCACCCTAGACATCCACATCCCGCCCCCATCCCCCATTAGGGAAACCACCGTAAAAAATTTCTCAAAAGCCAACTTCACACTTCTTAAGACGGAAGTGGCAAACTTCACGACACCCATGCAGATGGACAGTAGAGGTACGACTGCTGAATCCTACACAATTGCACTTTATAAACACTTACACGAGTGCATGGATCGTGCTATCTCTAACAGAACCAAGATGCTATCCTCCAAAAAAGGAAGCCAATCTGGTGGTCCCCTGCCATAAACAAACTTTACAACAGAAGAAAGAAACTGCTGCAAAAAAGAGTAAAATCCCATGATTGGAGGACCTCCCTAGTCAGCCTCAGTAAGAAGCTGAAATCCCTCATAAAATCCTCCAAAGCTAGTTACAAAAACAAAAGCGCCACTCTTTCTAAAGACAACCACAAAGCATTCTATAACTATGTCAAGAATCTCAATGGCAACACTCAGATCTGCTCTGAAGTTTAGCACAATAGCACTAAATATACCGAACCAACTGATATTGCCAGCATCCTGGCAGATAGGTTCAGTGCTAACTTTAACCCCCCTCTCACCCCCTAAGGGCCAATCTTATACTGGAAGAATGCAAAGTTCCTGTAATTATGGCTGCACAAGTGAAAACCACACTCTCCAAAGCCAAGAACACAGCCTTCATGGGACCTGACAACATCCCAGGCTGCGTTCTACATGAACTACAGAACAAACTGGCACCCCACCTAAGTACTATGTTCAATCATAGCCTCACCTCAGGCTTTGTGCCCACTGAATGGTGCACAGCAATGGTTATCCCACTCCACAAAGGGGGATCCACCACGGACCCCGGGAACTAACGCCCCATTAGCCTGATGAGCCTGGTCTGCAAGGCCATAGAACGTATCATCATGGAATTTATAAACAAAGACAATGGTAATCTCCAAACTCTGGACCCCACCCAGTTCAGGTTTGTAAAAGGCAGATCATGTCTCCTAAACTTGATAGACTTCTCTGAAGCAGTCACCAAAGCCGTAGATGAGGGTAAGGTAGTTCACACAGCCTATCTAGATCTCGCCGAGGCTTTCAACACTATCCCCCACTCTGGAATTATAGATAAACTCACTAAACTAGGTATAAATCCCTATGTCACAAGATGGGTTGCCAACTGGCTCACTGACAGAACCCATACTGTGAAAGTAGCAGACTCCAAATGTGACTTCAGACCAGTGACAAGTGGAGTACCACAGGGTTTAGTCTTGGGTCCTCACCGGTTTGGTATCTACTTCTCTGAAGTACAGGCTAACACAAAAGGTCTTTGGCTAATGAATTTCGCAGATGACTGCAAACTAGGAGCCATAATTGAAACTCATAATGATGTGGACATCTTACAAAAGGGCCTCACTGAGACAGATGCCTGGTGTCAAAGCCATGGCCTCAAGCTCAATGCCAAAAAGTGCATTGTCATCCCTTTTGGTAAAAACTCGGTACCCATGAACTACCACATAGGCGGTAGTCTACTTAACACCGAAAGTGTGATAAGAGACCTTGGGACACAGGTGGACAGTAGTCTCTCCTTTGATAATCACATCGCCACAGTAGTAAGGAAATCCTTCTACGTGGCACACCTCATCACAAAAGGAAAAAATAAGTCATTGTTCCCCTCTACTCATCACTCATTAGACCCATTATAGAGTATAATGCCCCTTTTGGTATATACCTCACAGGACATCTACAATAACTGGAAAGGCCGCAGAAATACCTCACAAAGAGGATTGCCAGCCACAAACAGATGCCCTATGCAGACCATCTCAAACAACTCCAGCTTTACTCCGTCACATATCGCCTACTCAGAGGCGATCTCTGCCTAACATACAAAGCTATGTCAAACCCAGAGCTGTTGGACATGCTCCACTTAAAGAAATCCCAATCTCTCCAAGCTACATGCTCTGTGGACCAAAACGTGTCACTACAATAAACAGAAGATACCGGAGGGATATATTCCTGTCCCAAAGACTTCCCATACTCTGGAACAAACTACCTATCTATATCAAACAAAGATCCTCATTAGCACGCTTCAAAAAAAATCTTGATGATTGGATGGGAAATAGGAAATTCACCTTGGGGATCACTTCTGTGGCTCTGCTCGACAGGGGCACAGGAAAATAATTTTCTTGGATGGCGAAAGCCAGGGAACCTTTTTGGCTAGGCTTATACAGGCCCTAAGGCCAATAGCCTAGTACCTACCTACGAACCTATGAACCTATGTGCTGACCAATTTAAAGCACTCAGCCTAATCCTGAGAAATTAAAGACAGTGGTCCCTATACGGAGAATTTAGAATATAGAGCACTTGTTAGAAGTGACATTGCTACTGAGGCAGTTATTAGGTCAAGGATATCTTCTGATAGTGTGAATAGCAACAAGTCAGGAAATTTCTAGTCCTTAAGCACTTAGTGACTGAAGCTCCAACCTCACAGTATTATGATCTAAATGAATCAGTGGTGTTGTAGGGTCGGCACCAGTCAGTCTTGGTTTGCAGCACTAATGCTGCAAGAGTAACTTATGGGTCTAAAATAATGACAGACGTGCAAAATTGCTATGTAAATATTGAGAAGGAGTACTTGGCTATTGTGCATGGATATGAAAAAGCTCTGAATACATTCATGACAAATAAGTCACTGCAGAATATGATCATAAATCACTTGCAGAGTATCTTTCTTAATCTACTACCTAGGGCACCCATGAGACTTTAGAGGATATTACTTCTATAGTAAACATCCCACTTAACTGATGCATATAAACCTGGTAAGGAAATGCACGTAGATGATGCATTGTGCAGGGAACAAAAAGAAAATATATTATGTGACAATAGGAGTTACTGCTAGCCATGTCAGTAGAAACAGGGCAGTGGATGTATGATTTGTGCCAGCACAGCTAGCTGGAATTTTGTAAATAATTATATGTCATTTGTATATCAAACTGATTTGTACAGATACTTGTGCTGAAAATGTGTTTGTGAGGTTTGCTTGTGTTAAAATGTATCAACAGTGCACCCTGCTGGAATGAAAAGAAATGCAAGTGTATTATTGGAACTGAATAAAATGTATATGTTTTAATAGAGGACACTGGGACAGCAGAAGTGAAACAGCCAGCTTACATTAAGAAAAAATAAGGGAAATGTAAATGAGCTGTTAAACCATTAAAACATTACCCCACCGAGCTGAATAGGACTGGAGGTGATAGGTCTGGCAGAAGCCTTTGTTCATTCGCTCAGTAAAAAGAGGGGAAGCCCGAGGCACTGCCATAAACATTTAGATGTGTATTGTAGCCCGTCTATGCTAAATTCCTGTATTAGCTTCAAAGGGGGATACTGTGAGAGCCTAGAGTCAGGTGACCAGATGAGATCATTCTGCAAGTCATCTTGAATATTATATTTTACCGGGAGTAATCTCTAAGTATTGAATATTCTGTTTTGGGGACCCTGACTAGAAAGTCTGCTCATGTATTTCATTGTGCCTTGCTGTATCACGTAAGTTATGTAATTTTCCTACCTTATACTTTGGGAAGAAGGGGACACAGTAGGTAAGTCTTTGCCAGTCTTTCCCAGGTGTGTGCGTGTGTGTGTGTGTGTGTGTGTGTGTGTGTGTGTGTGTGTGTGTGAGTGTGTGTGTGTGTGTGTGTGTGTGTGTGTGTGTGTGTGTGTGTGTGTGTGTGTGTGTGTGTGTGTGTGTGTGTGTGTGTGTGTGTGTGTGTGTGTGTGTGAAAAATCAAATCTCACAGTGTGTGTGTCAGCCATTTGGAGCAGTGATACCAAAGCACTGGTCTTACAGATAGGATGCTGGAGGACTTGGCTTGGATAGTCCAGCTGAGGAGCTAATCCTACAGCTGTACCAGTGGGAACTCATTGGAGACCTAGATGGAGACAGATATAGAGAAATCTAGACCCCGGCCTGAGTGTATTCCTTGTGTTCTCTTAAAGGAAATTGTGCTTGATGCAGAGAGGTCTGCATCTGAAAATCCTGAGCGTATCCATTGATATTCCAAGTGCAAGTCCCTCTCCAGTGTCAGTGGTGATTATTGAGGCTCCTTGATTACTTGCTCAGCATGGAGACATTGCATACTGAACCAGCATCTCAAAATTATGGTGGCAGTTCTTTAGTTAACAACATCAGAAGACAGAATTCATAACTTTACTCATCACACTGAAAATGACCTAGAGTTTCAGTTTTGTAAAACTGCATCTGTAATTGGATGTTCAGATGAATTTATAATGGGTTTTTTTATTGTCAAATCTTCTACAGATACCCTAATGAAATTCATGAACATGATCTAATATTGGAAAGAATTGATGAAACACTCTCCGGTAGAGTTAAGTGTAAAGACAGGCATATAACATAACGTTTTGGCCTGAAATAACATGTCAAATAGAACTTATGGTTTAAAAAGCCTGTCATATATCTAATATGTATCGCAACTTTAGGATACCTCATGAAACTCTGGAGAGACCATGGAATAAAGTATTTGATTTGTTTCATTTTAAGGACAATTAATATCTCATCTGTATTAACTTGTACTCAAAATATCATAAGGTTGTCATACTGAAAGCTATATTTTCACGATTTGATATCATGCTTATGAAATCCACATTTTTTTTTGCTCTAGGGTTGCCACCTTTTCATATGCCTAAAGTGGGACATTTTTTTGTAGAAACTTGAATTTTTGCAGGACAAAACATACCCACAGCCAGTGCAAATGATCGAGCTTCAATTTTGGGGGGAAAATAAAAGTTTACTGTTGTAGCTTTTGAGTTACTTATGCTATTTCATATAATATTTAGGTGTTTCAGATACAAAATAGCTGTTTTAAGCAACAATTTTGTTATGGTATCCCTGGCATTCTCATTTGTGATAATGGTTCATGGTTTGTTAGCCAAGAATTCTGTGGATTTTTACAACACTGGGAATTTCAGTATATTACATTTCTACCAGAGTATCCTCAGTCTTTTGATCAAGTGGACAGAATTATCAAAACAGTAAAAGATTAATAAAGGTTACCACAAAGTGTACACTAATGTAACCTTTCTGAGTGAATAGACAGCACAAGCGATGTTGTAGGGCTGTTCTTGAATTCAGACAGTGTACATTACTGCATGCTTTGTGATAACGTTTATGAATTTGGCCTATAATAAAAATTGTGTTTCCAGTTCTAAACAACACTGTTGTCTTGCTCTTCTCAAACAGAGAAGCACTCCTCTACAACTGGTGGGACGTTCACCTTCACAGATGTTAATATCTTCTTTTCTCTTTCAATCAGGGGAAATCCAAGTGTGGTATCTACTTGGCAGAATGTGTAATAAAAGAAACCAGTAAATAAATAAAAAGCAGAAGTTCCCTTATGGCAGATCAGCTAAAGCACTGCCCATGGTGAGACCTGTAGAGACTGTCATAACATAAAATCTAATTGACAAGCATTTAAAACAACAAGAAGCTGTTGTAACTAGTTGTACAATCACACAGAATCCTTAAATTGCCAAGCCAAAAAAAAGGTCTGACTGAGACCTAACTGGAAACATTTATACAGGACTTGACAGGCTTCATGACAAAATAATGGAGTGACTCAGAAACTGCCTCTAACAGACTGATCCATGAAGTGTGACAGGTGCCAAAATCAAAGGCTGTTCCTGAAAGTAGGCCTTACACCTATCCTAACTGTGATAGTGTATGTGGATTGACTCAGAGATTCTTACCGGGGATAGCGCCCACAACCCTTCTGGACATGGGCAGTCATTAATAAATACAATCCTTGGTATTGACTAGAGTATCTATGGTATTACATTAGGATGAAAGGACTAGGCTTGAAATGACCTCTGGGTCAATAGCCTAGTAACCTCCTATGATCCTATGATCCTATGAGAATGTACTTGTGCTGACCAAATACCAGGTATGACTGCTAAACCTGCTGTGATATCATCTAAAAGTAGCTGTAGAATTATTGGAAATCTAAGTGCAGTGATTTTTATGTACTAATGTGCAACTTTCTGCAGATTCTAATTCCATGTCCTTATAACACACACACGCACATGTGTGTGTGTGTGTGTGTGTGTGTGTGTGTGTGTGTGTGTGTGTGTGTGTGTGTGTGTGTGTGTATGAATACGTATGTATGTGTACATGTAGTTTATATATATATATATATATATATATATATATATATATATATATACATATATATATATATATTTATATACATTCGTATACCTATCTCAAAAGCTGTATGTCATGTGATACCCAGAGCCTATATTATAGCATAGAACACTGTAGAGTACTATATATCTTTCATATATAAATGTAAGAATGTAGCTTAAGGGAAGGGATGTGATGTGTAAGTACAGTGTGTGTCTTTAATTATTCATTCAGTGAGTGTGAGATATCAGGTGATATTGTCTTGCTTCTTCAGTTGGAACCATGTCAGCAAAGTAAGTGTCTGCTTAAAATAGTCTCCTAATATCTATATCTGGACATTAAGCTATAGTATATCTATGAAGTGAAATTGCATGTAAGAGCCTAGAGGCAGTACAGGCAGGGGTGGTACGGTTCCCAGCTGTTATTTTTATTTTTTTTTCATAATTAGACCCACATTAACAGGCCCTGCATTATAGTCGCCATCTTCCCATTAAGAACCCTATTTTGGGTCACCTGGTCCCCTATTCTCATCATACATCATACTGCAGCTTGTCATACAATGTGCTTTTTCAGTCTTTGTATGCAAGCCAAGTGATAATGAATCATAATGTGGACTTGAATCCATTGGCTTGCCAAAGTAATTGCCTGTTGTCATGGTATTTTTAGCTTTTTAGTTTTTCCCATATAGCAGATGTAATGTCTGTAACAAGTGCTTTGGCCCCTAGAAACACCAGAATCCTGATGAATTTTCTACACTAACATATTATAAGGTGGCTCAGGAGGTCTCTAGCCTCTGTTCTGGCTGACTGTTTGATCATTTGATGGAAGGAATGAAGGTTTAAAAGATCTTTCAGACTAATTATATTGTTAATTAAATAGAATAAGAACATATAGAACTGTATCCCTTAGGAAGCCTAAACTTCAAGCTAAAATACCATTTGCCAGAAAGGAAAAGTGTAGCTCCCCTACTCTTATGGTTACACTCATCAATTCCTACAGCAGACACTCGTGAAAAGCAATGAGGCACTGGCTCCTGTACTGAGGAAGCATTTGATAGCTTTCTATTGGAGTTTTTCTGCTCACCACCCCAGATTGTTGGTGTTTATTAAAGCTTTTTATCTGAGCCAGTCAACAAAGATTGGATACAACTTATTGGTAGCCTTTCATTTTCATATTCTAAATGAGATGTGACAGGGGTGTGTGTGTTATACCGTTAGCACGTTAATCTTTCCCTAGAACCATTACTGCTACATACTGAGAAATATGAATTGATTTTAAGGGATTTATTTTAGAAGTGGTATGCTGAAAACAATATTATGCACAGATAATACATTAGTGTTAGTGACACAGAAAACTCTTTCAGTAGGGTGCTTTAAATTTTCAAACTATAAGCTTAAAGTTACAAAGTCTGCCTTTTATCCTGTCACTATTGGATAGATATGTACAGTATTGCGGAAAAAGGGCCTTGAGTGCGTGCCAATAGTATTAAAATACCTAGGATTATTGGTTTGTGGAGAAAATGGAGTTTTATTTAAACATTTATATAAAATAAAAGAGAAATTTAAGCTGATGTTCTTAAATGGTGACAACTTTGTACTTTTGGGGAAGGGCAAACACAGTGCAGATGAATCCAGAAGGAACACTTCTGCCCAGTGTTTCATTATTACCAGCTGTCTTAGATCCTATCTGACTGAAACCACTGTAGATAGGTCTTTTTGATTTTTATTTGGGATGCAAACCTACGGGATTTATTACAATGCATTAACACTTCCTTTAAAGGTAATGCAGTATCAACCTTCCAAATATGTGGATGCATTATATGAAGGCCAGGGATTTCTGTCTCTGTGAGCATTAGTACGGTGGGTGTGCAATACTAGATATGCTCCCATTATGAAGTAAAATGCAATAAGCAATACTAATAAAACTGGGCAGCTTGGTTCAGGAACTCCCTTTTCTGACTGTTAATCATTTCCCATGGTCAGTGAAGTTGTGTGGTCTGAGTATTGAGGCGGCTCTTCAGCTTACATAGAGATATAAGCTGTGTGCAAGTGTGAATGTCTGGATGTGAGGCAGTTACTGCTGGCTAACACCTGTCTGAAAATAGTGGGTGCTAAACAGTTACAAAGAGCAAGGCGGAGTGTCCTCATGTGTGTAGATGTTGCTGTATAACTTGTGTGAAAGAATACCAATATGCCTAGAAACTGCAGTTATAACATGGTGAGCCTGTGTACCTTTGCTGTACTATACCTGTTTTATGGTCTAAGTCTATCAGGTGCACAGCAAACAACCAGCAAAGGTCTGATTTACAGACAACCTGTATAATGAATTGTATTACTCATATTCAGAATACCGCCAGATGTGCAATGCATATACTCTGTATATCTTTACATGGGTAGTCTTACCTGTACAGGGTCACACACACCCACAAGTATGCATGCTGTTGGCAGATAGATACACCCTAAAGAAAAGTGAAATTACAAAAAGAAATTAAATAATATACACCCCTGTGCCTAGAAAGGCTTTCCATTCTTTTCTGATATAGAAGTGTATTCTGTATAGTCTTACAACCTAGAAAAAGAAACTGTTGCCATCTCTCTCTATTCAGTGCCACTCTCCTATCTTCTTCAGCACTCACGTCTGTGTCACAGGTTTTCTCTCACACAATCCAGCCATAGGCACAGTCCACTGAAGGACATAAAGTCACAGACAGGTCTAACCCGGAAGGGATCTTTCTGCATACATGCAATTATTAAGTGGAAAACCATCTTTGTGCAGACTGGACAGATACTTATAATAAATCTTGGGTGCCCTTACCCTGACCTCTCCTTCCCACTGGCTACAAATTCAGGATGGTATCTCCTCAGGTGACTATTGTGGTGCTTGTACTGCTCCCCAGAGTGAGATATGCCGGTGGTAACTCTCTGGCAAGACTGTACCTAGCATCCACTTTATACTGTGGAACCTCATATGAATCCACAGTTAGGCACTCCTGGTGGTCCCTATGTAGCAGATAAATGAAGATCTTACTTTCTTTGGTGCTTTACTGAGGAGCAGTTGGAAGCTATTAACATTCAGCTGATCTCTTTCCAGTCATCTGTGGCAGGTCTCTTGTGGTCACACCCATTGACTTTTGTGACACATGCCATGCAGTATAGGGGAGGGGATCTTAGTAGCACAACTTGTCATGCTGAGACTGTAATATAGCAAAGGAAATGTTGGCATGACAGCCTGATATAAGGTGTGAAAGATGCCATGGAATACGTTATAGTAAGCCTAAGTTATCTAACTGTGAGAGCAGTTATGCTCTTTACCAAAAACAACAAAAGAAAAAGAAGGCAACAGCCTAAAAAACAACGTCAGTTATGCTCTTTAGCTTCCCCCATAGGCTACAAAAATAATACATTTTAGTACATCCTTGTTAGGGTCATTAACCTGCCCATGCATGCTTGGTGTATTTTGCAGGTGCTCACATGAGTGAACAAGACCAAGAGAGCTTCTAACCATGATTTGGCTCACAGGCATGATGTGCAGAAACAGCTATTCAGTAACATTCATCATGTGCAACCAATTAGCATAACTGTAATATTCAAAGCCTCTAATTTAGTCAATATTATCCTTAGTGGCAGCTATGACCTTCATAGCACTATGGAAGATTACATTATAGCAGTCTTTCAGGTTGATGTCACAGGTGCAGAAATGTAAAACTGCAATAGGCAGTGCACTTATTCGTGTTTGCTAATGTTTGTAAGGTATAGTTGCATTCAAGTAAAATAATGTAAGGTGTATCATGTAAAAGGGAGTTACCTTGGGGTAGATGGGTGCAAGTGTATAAAGAGTTCCACAATAAAGTTCCACAGCATATATTTTGTTAATATGTGGCCTTGTGTATATTAACTGTTGTATGAATACAATTATACAGGTGTATGCCATGTGTATGAATCATAGTACACAGGACACACTAATATATGATGGTGTGTGTAAGAAATGTACTACACAGTATACCGCAATATATAATGGTGTGTGCATGAAATGCTGCACATAAGGCACTCTAATATAAGATTGCGTATGTATGAAATGAAGCACCCAGGACACTTTAATATATGATGGTGCATATATGAAACTCAGCATACAATGCAGCTACCTTCAGCAAACATGGCAGTGTAATATATGATGGTGTGTGTATGAAACGTAGCATACAGGATACTTTATGTATGGTGGCATGTGTATGAAAGACAGCATGTAAGATACTGTAATATATGTTGTGTATGTATGAAATGCAGGACACTCCATTATATGATGGTGTGTGTATGAAATGTAGCACACAGGACACTAATATCTGATGCTTTGTGTATGAAATGTAGTACACAGGACACTCTAATATATGATGCTTTGTGTATGAAATGTAGTACACAGGACACTCTAATATATGATGCTTTGTGTATGAAATGTAGCACACAGGACACTAATATCTGATGCTTTGTGTATGAAATGTAGTACACAGGACGCTAATATCTGATGCTTTGTGTATGAAATGTAGTACACAGGACACTCTAATATATGATGCTTTGTGTATGAAATGTAGTACACAGGACACTCTAATATATGATGCTTTGTATATGAAATGTAGCACACAGGACACTAATATCTGATGCTTTGTGTATGAAATGTAGTACACAGGACACTCTAATATCTGATGCTTTGAGTATGAAATGTAGCACACAGGACACTAATATCTGATGCTTTGTGTATGAAATGTAGTACACAGGACACTCTAAGATATGATGGTATCTGTAAGAAACATGGTGCACAGGATACTCTAATATATGATGGCATGTGTATGAAATGCAGCACACAGGACACTCTAATATACAATAGTGTCTATATGAAACACAGCAAACAAGACACGCTAATATATCATGGTGTGTGTGTGTGAAACGCAGCATGCAGGACACCGTATTATATGATGGTGTGTGTATGAAATGTACTAGTACACTTATCTTCAGATAAGTTATTCTTTCCTTAAACAACAGGATGTCTGCAAGATGCAAGAAATAGAAAAGCAAGTTCTGCCATGGAGAGAATAGATCTTGCTGCCAGACCTTTATTTTCATACTTGGTAGATAATTTGCCATGATAAGTCTGATTGGATCTGTCTCAACAGTGCCTGATGAGTTGTGGTAAAGGACATACATGATATCAGTGGTCAAGGCAGAAACTAGATGTTCTAGGAGTGTATATCTTTTATTTATTAAGTTACTGCATATGGACTAAATGTGTACTGTACTACAGATTGTATGTACTATTAATTATTTACATAGGAACATCTGGACTTCAGACTACAAGATCACCAGTACAAGGTTAGGTTGCTATTATTACATACTATCACTGTACTGAGTAATTATTATTCATTCACTCATATTAAAGTAATGATGATGGGTCTTATTATTGTGCACATTTGTCTTTGGCATCCTCACAAGTTACATTTTATCAGGCAATTCCACTATGGATACACAACTGCTTGATGTTGGAGATGATTCAGTCAGACAATGATGGCAGTTGAAATTTAGCTTGGACAGGGATCATGATGTCAGTACTGGATACAGTTAACATAGAGTCCAAATCCACACCCCACTCAATGGACAGCCTCTGTACCTGTGGAATACACCCCAAAGACACAGGAAAGCATTGAACAACAGAGAGCCACTCACAGGTCTACCCTGGAAGGGATCTTTCTCCCTGCAGTGCAGTTACCCCTTGGCTGTCACCAGCTCCACTGAGCATGGGGAAGACAGGGTAGATGTCATGACAGTAGTCATAGACAATGTGGGTACTGGTCTTGCTCAAGCCATCTGTCTCTATTTCCACAACCCAGTAAATGTGCAGGGCTGTCATAGAGAACAGACTAACAGCACCTCTGTCCTTACTCAGATGGTACATACTTTACAGGGTATGGGTGAGGAAGTGCATGACTCATATGTGTCACATGACTCATGCGTGACATGACAGACATATTCCATAGGCAGCTTGTACAACACAGGTCTCCCTGTACAGAAAGGCAGCATGTCAGATACACTTCCCGTGACTGCTCATCTCTGTGTCCAGTTTTGAGGACAGCCGTGAGAGAATCAGGCTCAGATCAGTCACACATAAGCTGCAAAATTCTTTATGGAATTGACACATATCAGCAATATTTTGATAAATTTGGTGTAAACCTGGCCAGGCGTAAAATGGCTCTTGGGCTGATAGCCTACTAACCACCTATAACAATATAATGTCAAAACTTCTACCTCACCATCCAGTGTGGAGGTGCATAGAGTAAAACATGGAAGTCCACGAGGACATGGGGCTCATGCCAAAGAGATGCATGGTATGATCTACTGCTCATATTCATGCACTCCTTCCCCTAGGCAAAGGCTGGATATCCTGTGAACCTCCCAAAAGAGAATGCTTGTATGGATGAAGGCACACATGGGCTGCTCACACACCACCTGGAGCTGTTTTTAGGAACTCACATCTGCTGAGGCTGTATCACATCATACACACACACATGCACAGTAATGGTAACAACACTCCTCCCTGTCCAGTGCATCCGAGGTCCCACTCCCTCTATATCTGACACACACAGCACCGAGTTAATTTCAATCATATTGTCACACATACATTTTCTTGTATGACATCTGACACTGTCCCTTCTCACTTGTGTAAATGATAGCAGCTGTGCCCTGCCATCTGTACTTTGTGACTTGGGCAGCCTTGTCTGATGCACAGTCTGGACAGTCTTTACTTGGATGAGCACAGAGTGGGTGTAGGCCTGCATGCACTGTTTTTAGTTTACTGCATAATGCTGTATTCTGACTCATAGGTACGAACCAGCTGCTGCCTCAGAGTCAGTGTCATGACAAACTGCATCTTCCTTCATGTGGCACAGACCTCCCCCACTGCCACATCCACCACACGCTCCTCATCAGGCTCATTCTACACTGCCTGATGTGGCAGAACTTCTTCATCCTGAATGCGTAGTCCTTGCAGCAAGTGTTTTCTCAAAATAATGTCATGTGCCATTGTAAAGATAAAGAACGTCTTTGCACATGTGCCCTGGTCATACTGCAGGGCACCACCAGGTACATTCAGGCAGTAAAAGCAAGCCTTCAGCAGGCCAGGCTTACAATCGATGATGATGCAAGTCTGTGACAGAACATAGTTGTACCCATTATCTACCACGGACTAGGGATTTCTGATAGGTGTCTTTAACCATGGCTCCAGGGCATGTCCAGCATCACAAATAAGATGTTCCTGAAGGAAATCTTCCCACACAAACTGTTGATGTAGTCTGCATGTGTGCAATATGTGGGAGTTGTGGGTGCTACCTGGGTTGCCTGCTGATACATTTTAGATTATAACTTGTGCATTATAGACAACCTGACAGTTGATGGAATTGTAACCTTTGCAGTTAACTACCTTCTTCCCTCCTCACTAGGTAGGGCCTTTATTTCAATGTAGGTGCAGTCTATGGCCTTCAGTACCACAGTAAAATAGGTAATGTCATAAAAAGCAATATCATTTAATAAAGCAAAAAAATAGACAAACAGACCGGTTTTGGCTAACAAGCCGAAAGTGGTCTGTTTGTCTATTTTTTGCTTTATTTAATTATATTGCTGACTAGTTGCGCTGGCCTGGGTGTTTTCTTTGACCATTTGCAGTTTGGCCATGCACTTTCCATTACTGCCATGGTAGTAGTTGTGCTTGCAATGTCGTAAAAAGCCCACATGGTGTTGACTATGTCTTCTGCGCTCTGAGGAAAGCACATATGGTCTCACACAGGCTGTAGTATGGCATCAAGGAACTAGTGTATCGTCCTTAGGCTTATGCCTGGGAGATCCCTGTCCCATCCCTCGTTGGGTCCTGAAGGGTCCCTGCAACTACTATTATCAAGTCATACATGCCTTTGTATCTACAAGGATAGGTATACTACACATCCCATGCACCAGCAAATGAGGATGACAAATGTCAACCAGCTCCTGCATGGTGACCCTGTCCGCATGGTAGCAGGCCACAATTTCAGTGTTGCAAAAGATTTGAAAAGTTAAGTGCAAACAGATGAACAAAAGCTGATGAAGGCAAAGATGCCTAGTGCTGTGACTACCAGCAGTGAGTACAGTCTGTTGCATATGCAGGTTTGTTAATGATATGGCTACCCCATATATCACTCAATGATTCACCTTCTATAACTCCATGATTTTACTGCAGCCAGTCCCCTAGATAGTCACATTAGCATACAAGTCTACCAGCAAAACCATCCTTCACACTGAGGCCTCTGCTAATTGAAACCTTAGTGTCATGGCAGTCATTGTCTAAGAACCAGAAAGTCATGTTGTGAATGTTTGTTAGTAATTATTATATGGTGTCTTATCTGACTGATATTAATGATGTTTTGTGTGAGAACACTTAAAATTGAACATTGCTATTGCTTTTGTTAATGATATATATCTCGAAATGGAACTAAAAGTCTTGAAACAGATATAAAAAAATGGCGAGCGACAATTTTCCCACCAGCCTCAGACTGATGCGCAGAACTCTAAACTGGCCAGTAAATCTCTGCTATTCTGGTTGCTCAGACTTGTGGAAAAGGAAATACCCTGGGATTTATTAATGCCTACACTACACTATTCTGAGTGAATAGACAGCACAGGCATAACTCACACCATCTTCCTCCTAATTTTAGTTTTCCTACTGATATTTTTGCAGCCATAAACAAGGAGGGGATTAATAAAGGTTACCACAAAGTGTAGACGCAGTGTAATCTTCTGAGTGACCAGAAAACACAAAAATATGTGGTAAGAATTTTCTTGAATACAGATCGTGTACACAGTGTACACTTACATTCAGGCTTCAATGAAATCAAAATTCAGTTAAGCAATTTCAATTACTTCTGTTTCGGAAGCTATTTGTCTGTATTCCATCAAAAAAATACAATGCTATCAAATAGTTTCTACTTTGAAGTTCAGTTTAATGTTGTAGGTATTTTTAATATTCTAGCCTCAACAAGTAATTTGGATTTTCACTCCTATCACCATATGTGAATCCAGTGCCTCATCCTATAGGTGATTACTTAAATCCTATTTTTATTCTGGTAAGTGCCCACAAAGGTCAATATAACTTAATAGAATAGTTGACATTCTCAAATATGAATTGTAAATAGCAATGTTTCTAAACAATTTTAAAATAAATGATTTTAAGCCCTTCAGAAAAAATATGATGTGTGTTATAGATAGACATTAAGGACTGAAAAAAATGTTTCATATTTTCATTTCACACTTTCGTGATTTGACAGGTATTTGTTCGATATTTGTGAATGAGCTGCACTTTACCAAGGATAGCAATCATAGTGGGAGTCACCAAGCAAAATGAACTCAGCGCATCTGGGTTGTAGCTGCACCCAAAGATGCAGTCAACCCAATCTGTTCTGTATACCAGGAGGAGTGCCATAGGATTCAGTGTGCCTGTCCTTCATGAATCCCCTAGGATTTAGCGTGCATATCTTTCATGAATCCCTTAGGATTTAGTGTGCATCTCTTTCATGAATCTCATAGACCATATAACCCATGACTCAAAATGTTTTGGAGTATCTGAAGTGAACTGAACTCCGTAAAGGTCTGAGCAAATCTGACCCCCAAAATAAGCTGTTTTTTTTAAGCGCATGCAGTATTTACAGATATTGTCTCGCATGTAACTTATTACATAATTCATATACAGCTTGACTGTTTACTGTCTCAGTACACATGCCCTAGGTGTAGTTTCCATAACTTAAAGACAAGAAAGATGATACCTCAGACCTCACTGGGTAAGTTTATAATAAGTTTCGTAGCCTGAGGACCTCAATGCATATTAACATAAGTACATTGAAAAATAGCTGGAGGGAGTCTTTCTAGTAAGCAAGACATAGTGCAGAGAGAATGATCTGCTTAAGTATAAATTAAGCAACTTTACTAGCTATTATTACCAGAGGTAATACAGGTATGTTCCATGAATGTGTAAGGTTAATCTAAACACTAAATGGCATAGGTAACTTCAAGCACCAAATCAGAAATTTGGCAAGGCTAAAATGGTCCATAAGGGCAGTTTATGTATTATTAACCTATGAACCTATGAACATAAGTGTTTGCAAAACTAACTCTCTGTCATTTAGCCTGCACATTGCCTACAAAACATCCAAGTATGTGAGCAATGTGATGTGACTCTGCTTTTCCATATGCACAGGCCAAAGAATCACTGTGCCACTTATCTGCCCTGTTGTATACTTTTTTCTCTACACCAGTAAGAATTATTCTACAGAACACCTCATGAAACCAGTTAATCTAGTGTAAGATATAAATAAACTGAAGAGGCACAGGTGTGTCTAATAACATATTAAAGTAACCTGAGACAGCATCTGCACATGATAATTCTTTGCCTGTTCGTACAGGGCTGTATATGTATGAGTACAGACATACACATGCCAGTATACTCATGCAAACAGACAGATATGCAGAGATACCATTCCAATGCCCTGAGACCCTACGCCTGCCCATGCTTCCTATGTGACAGTATGCCTAGCTGTAGTATGTGTGGGGTGCTGAAACCTATGAAGCTAGTGGTAGTTTGATTGGAAGGTATGATATATAAAATGCATTCCACATATACCTTGCTAACATGCCAGTAATTATAGTTCTTCTAGCTGTGGTATGTGTGGAGGCACATTCTGAAGGAGACAAATCTGGCGGCACCTTGAGTTTCAGGTATGACAGGTAATATGTACTGCACATGCTTCTTATAGCAACCACTGAACTACAGTAAAAGAGTCTGTATATTTAATTCTTTTTGAAAGTAATGAAACATGCTACCATGATGTCGGCTTCCCTGCACTATCTGCATGGGACATAGTAATTGTATTCTCCGTGGTATCCCTGAAGTCTCAAAACAACCTACTAAACAAGTGCAGTGGGTCCAGAAACAAAACGGTGTAAGAAACTTCTCTGTGTGGAAGATTTTCAGTCCATATATTTCTAGTTAATCACAGTATATTAATCAGATCAGACAAAAGTAGTAGAAGTAGCGAACTTAAACTCGTCTTAAGTCAAAAAAAATACTAAAAATATATAATTGTACAGAATTACTTAGTATTCAAAAGTAATCCAAGCAAGGCAGGCAGTCTGTTTTAGTACACAGACAACTGATCCAAGTAAAACAAAAATAGAGTAATGGTTTCCTCACAAGCTTTTTAAATATATATATATATATATATATATATATATATATATATATATATATACTTTTTATCAGACAGGGGAGTGCTTTATTGTGCTGTAAAACAGAGTTATTGGTACACATGTTAAATTCACATCCCTTCCTCCATCAGTGTGACATTCAAGCTGGTCCTGCCCTACTTAGTAGCTGTCATAATAATATAACCCTTATGTACTTTAAATAAAATTTATAATGATGAGGTACCTCTTATTTAACCAGATTATTAAGTAGATTATTAAGTCTGCGATTTTATCCAAGACAATATACTACATGGCTGGAAATATATCAACCTTAGTCCATTTGGCAATCAAAAATATATATATAAATATATACATATACATTTTGCATGTAAAAATCAATTGCAAAAGTCATATTCTATTTTCATAACCTATTGTTGAAAAAGATTGCTTTTGTCCTTCTAGACTTCTTCAGGTCTGTGTACAAGAACCCTAAAAACTATATATATAAAAAAAAATATATATATATATATATATATATATATATATATATATATAATTGTATAATTAGGTAGTATTGTTATTACACATCATTTTGAATAAAGTGGAAAAAAGAGAACCAGAAAAAGAAAAAATAAGATAAAATGTATGATGATGGAAACAAAATATGCACTTAAATTACAACTGATTTAAAATGGTATTTAAAACCAACTGGTAGAATAAAATAAAATAAAATAAAATAAAATTAGTCATGTAAACAGTGTGACAATTTTCTAAGTTCCAGTGCACTTTTAATTGAACAGTGGTAGTTTAGTCCAGGCTTCCTAAAAGAGTTCAGCTTTAATTGCCACATGAGCTCATGTTTTTCCAGAATATTCGGGATGTCGCCTTCAAGATCACCCATGTCTAAGTGATCCAGGATCTGGAACTTAAAACCAATGGGAAGTAGTTCTTTCTTAATATATTAAATGTGTCTGTTGCTGCATTTGTTTAAATATAAACTGCCATGCACCCCTGTTAGAGTAACAGCCAACTATGCACCTTGACTAGGTAAGGAATGCAGATCCCTGCTAATAGCTAGAGATAAAGTTTCATAAAAACAAATCCAAAGCCTCAAAACTAACATTTCTACAATTGAGAGACAAAGCAAAGAAATTAGTTGAGCTTGATAAAATCAACTATTACCATAATATTATTAATCAAAACATCATAATAACCCTCAAACGTTCTGGGCTGCTATTAATAATATTCTACATCCAGGTAAATCCACAACACCCACCCCAAAAACCAGCAACTCTGATAACATAGCAACTCAGTTCAATAAGTACTTCACAGAAATGATCCTAGCCCTCTCAGATTCCCAGAAAACTACTACCACCTCTGAGCCATTCATATCCCAAAATAGCACTGACTCCTTTACACTGCAACCAGTCTTTGTTAGCACCGTACAAAAAATACTTAAAAAACTAAAGCCAACAACACTAGAAGCAGACAAACTCCCTGCAGACTTTTTGCAAATCACAACAGAAGCAATAGCTTACCCAGTAGCCATACTAATAAATAAATAAATCCCAGAAACCTAGTACTTGACATTTGGAAAATCTCCCATATTCTACCCTTACACAAAGGAAGTAACTCCACTGAACTGACCGACTATTGTCCAAATGCCTTTCTGCCACCCCTATCTAAAATCCTAGAGAGAGTAGTTCACACACAATTGATGTATCACCTACACAAACAGAAACTACTGTCAAACACTCAACACGGCTTTCACCCTTATCACAGTACTACCACAGCCCTTATGTCCTTCACTAACGCAGTGACATACTATAGAAATAACAGAAAATTTGAATCTGCCATCTTTTTGGACCTATCTAAAGCCTTCAGTATGGTAAATCACAATAAATATTAACATTCTTGCCACCCTAAACCTCTGTACTGCCTCTATTACTTGGTTCAAAAGCTACTTATCAGGACCCCAGCAGGCTGTTCAGTGACAAAATGAACACCTCCCTTCTTCCAGTTACTTTAGGAGTTCCACAAGGCTCCATCCTTGGACGTCTAATGTTCTCTCTCTTCACGAACAGATTCCATACCTCCACTCCTCATGGTACAGTTATACAGTACGCAGATGACTGCACACTAATATGCACTGCCTCCTCCCTACCAGACATGGCTCACTAACACCCATCTCACTCTAAATCCCAACAAAACCAGGCTCCTTCTCTTCTACCCTACAAGAACTCTTCCATCATGCCTGTCAATCAATATCAGATCCAAAAATAAAACCACTACCACACCAGTAACCCATACCAAACTCCTAGGTGTACAAATTGACAACAATTTGAAATTTGATATTCACATCTCCGAAACCATTAAGAAAGTACAAAATAAACTAGGTGCTGCCTGCAGAAACAAACAATTCCTGACCACAAACACAAAAGCTACCATTGCTTGCACACAGCTCTTGGCAATGCTCCTATATGCCTCTCCAATTCTAACCAACCTCAGAAAAACTGAACTAGCTAAATTCGAGTCCTGTCATAATAAAATTGCCAGGTTTGCAATAGACTCCCCATATTGGACACATCATTGTACATCTCTAAAACTACTACACTGGCTAGAACTACCACAACTATTACTTTTTAATCAACTAACCTTTGCTCATAAAATTCTGCATCAACCAGAAAAAAAACTGTTCTCCAAAATCTTATACAAACACACACTAACAATCGTCCTCTCCGTTCCAGCAACAAACTACCTCTTGACATTTCTAAAGCAAACAGCTCAGCCACAGACTCACTCTTGTCAAACTTCATTCACAAAATATGGAATAAACTGCCATCCCCAATAACCTCCAAATGCTGTATAGTACCTTTCAAAAAACCTCTGAAGTCACGCTTAACAAAAACTTGGCTCTGCTCTTCCACCTATCCTGGCTAGTTATTGGTTCACATATGATGTCAAGAGCCTACACCATATCCATCTCCAACTACTCTCTTCTGAATGCAAATGGAATATATGCCTATACTGACATTGTATATATCTGTTATAACTTTAAAATGTGCATTCCCACAGAAAATTTAACATCAGTCATATTGTAATATTTGTATGCTGTAAACTTCCTCTGAATTTTGTCAATCATATAAGTATGTCAGTTTTATAAAGTTTTTCTGTAGTTTGTCAATCATGTATGCAGGTCAAATATTTTTTGTAATATTTTGTGTTCTTGTATTTTTTTGTACTTTTTCTATTTTTTGTAATTTATTATTTTTTGGAGCTTTTCTCCCCAGGCCTCTGCTGAAAAAGGGCCTGTGTCCAGTCGGACTTTCCAGGTAAACAAATGTAAAATAATAAATAATAATAAATAAAATTGTTAAGTAAGCACACACACATTAAATACACATCTAACAGTTCAGTTTGAGATACACAGAAAATATTCACTGTATGTTTTTTTGTTTTGAAATCTTAACTAGCTGTGATGTGTAATACAGTAAGAGGAAAAGGGGGAAAATAGAAACCATCTTATGGATCTGACAAATGAAAAGCATTCATGTTTAAGCCATCAGAGTGGTCAGAGAGACAAGGCAGAATGAAAGCTAGCTGCAAGTAATTTGTAGAGACTGAATTCACCATCAAAAGGTATATGATATAGGTTCATTCTAGACAGTTATTTCAGTATACCATTAGGAGCCTAGCCTCTACAACTCCCTTATCTATAAGGACCTGAGAGGTCTTATCAAAAGGCTGTCACTAGAATCCAGTTAACATAATGGTTAAGGTTTTTGCCTTCCATGCACAAGGTACAAGGTTCGAGCCTGACCTCCGTTCAATGCCTGCTTAGAGTTTGCATGTTCTCTCTGTGTCTCTGTAGTTACACTCACCTCCAAAACAATTTCTGAATGTTTCCATCTCAAACTCACTGAAGAATGGAGCTGTGGACAACAGCACAGACTCTACAGGAAGAGCTGTATAAATCAACTGCTTTGAGCTGTATAAACCACCCATATTGGGCATCTACTGGGGTGCACAGTATCCTCATGACAGGAGCAAATGGATCACAGACAGCAGGTGGTGGCAGGGCTGGCCACTCAACTGTGTAAAGTATGGCGATTTGGTCAAGTTGACTAATATTGCCAGAGCCTACACCAACCTATGCCAGGGACTCATGGTGGGAGGGGTATATGTGCGCTTATTAGCCAGTGTACGCCCACCATAAAGCCCAGCAGGTCAATAAGCCTGATGTCCAGTAGTCCAGCTTGGGTTACCTGGGATAGTTCTGTTGAATGAAAGCTGGATGTAAAACCTATCAACTTGCCAAACATGAACTAAGAATTGCTACACTCAATGTAGGTGCACTTATAGGATCCAGGAGACAAGATGGAAGAGCCAGAAATGGTGTGGGAACTGTGGTGAGGGTGAGGCTTCAGAAGACAGTGAGGGATGTCATCCATTATTATCAGACTTGATAGGGCAGTATTCATAATCCTATGCTCCACAGCAGGGTTGTGATAATGAGGAAAAAAGTGTATTCAAACAGTTGCAGGACCTACTAGATAAAGCAGGACAACTTAAATTGGTGTTAATAATGGGTGACTTGAATGTACATATCGGGATAGACAGAACAGGATATGAGGATTGCCATAAAGCAGGACAGGCCATTGTAGACTTCTATCTGGCAGATGACTTGATAGTAGTCAACACGTGGCTTATAAAGAGAGACAATCACAAGATCACATGAAAGAGTGGAAAACATGCAACTCAGGTAGATTTCCTCCTAGTAAGGAAAAGGCAGTTGTTTGAAATCAGTGACTGCAAAGTCAACCCCAGTGAAACAGTCGGCCCATAGCATAAACCACTGGTTGTCACAATCAGTTTCAAGCAGTGGTCAGAGAATGCTCTAAGGTCAACAGAGACCAGCCTGAAGACCTGTAAGTTCAAGGAATTACTCAGGACTGTAACACCTCTGGAAGTAGAGGAATTAAGTGGAGTTGAAGAAGAATGGGAGTGCTTCAAACTATCATGTGTTAAGACTATAGAACAGATATGTGGTCAAGTCAGGTATGGAAATAAGGTACATACGGAAAACTGGTGGTGGAATGCAGAAGTCCAGGAAATCATCAAAAGAAATAAAGACTGCAGGAAAAAGTAGGAGCTAGAAAAGATGAGCCAGGCTAGAAAGAAATACTTGTTGGCTAACAAAGATGCTAAGAAAGGAGTTGTAATAGCAAGGAACAAAGAATCAGAGACACTCTACCAGCTTCTGGAAAGTGACTCAGTGGATGGCACAAAGAAACTATATCAGGTTGCAAGGCAAAGACAGAAAGATAAAGAAGACAGTTAGACAGCCTTCATAAGGGATTCCAGCAACAACCGGCTCACCAGTCCACAGGATATCAAAGACTGATAGAAGGAGCATTTCTAGCAGCTTCTGAATGAAGAAAACCCCACAGAAGCTGTATTGCCCAGACGCAGCCTATGATGAGAGCAGAAGTGGAACCCACCATAGAGGAAGTAAGAACAGCACAAGAAAATTAAGTCAAGTAGGTTCAGATGAGGTCACAGCAGATATGTTGGGCGAGATGGGGAGAAATGGATCATGAGGGTACTCATAGCAGTATGGAGAGAAAGGCATATCCCAGTTGACTGGAAAATAAGCATTTCAAGAATAAAGGGGGCATTCACAACTGTGGGCAGTATAGAGGTAGTAAACTCCTATCACACTGCACAAAAGTTATGGAGAGTGTGATTGATAAACAGATATGCAGAGTAGTAGAAAGTAAGATGGGAGATGAGCAGTTTGGATTCAGATCAAGATGCAGCAAAAGTGACCTGATGTTTGCAGTGAGATATGTAGCTCAGAAGAAGGTAGAAATGAGGAAAGAGTCCAACTGAGTATTTTTAGACTTGGAGAAAGCATATGACAAGTTCCCAGGAAAGCTGATTTGGGCAATACTGTGGTGGTTTGAAGTCCAAGAAACACTGGTGGAATTAGTGCATGCTATGATCAAGGATCCATTGACTCAAGTACGAACACTGTTCTGGCTCACACAGAGGTTCCCAGTGGGAGTGGGTGTGCACCACTGTTCAGCTCTGAGCCCACTGCTGTTCATAGTTATAATGGACTACTTTAGCAATTCATACTGGTGATGGACTACATTAGCAAATTGGTAGGAGGGGACAGATCAACAAAGTTGTTGTATGCAGACAATGTGGCATTGCAAGCAGACTCTGATCAAGAACTTCAGCAAAGGATAAGAGAATGGAATGCAATACTGAAGGTACATGGGATGAAACTAAGCACAGGTAAGATAGTTGTAATGACAGCAAATAGTGGAGTTCAGAAGAAGTTCATAATTGAGATAGAAGGAAATATAGTGGAACAGGTTAATAGCTTCAAGTATGTGGGTGGGGTGGTTGAGGAGAATGGAAGTTTGAATGAGGAGGTCAAAGCTAGAATCGGAGGAGCTGCAGTCAACTGGCATAGAGTCTCAGGTGTAGTGAATGAGAGAAAAATGCCAAAGAAGCTGAAAAGTAAGGTGTACAAGACAGTGGTATGACCAGTACTACTGTATGATACAGAAACTTGGGCAATAAATGCAGAGCAGTTGAGGAAACAGGAGGTGATGGAGATGAAGGGCCTGAGAAGGGTGGTAGGTTGCACATTGTGGACAGACAAATAAATGAGGACATAAGAGCAGATGCCAAAGTAGCTCCAATTGCAGATAAGGTGAAAGTAGAACAGATTATGGTGGTTCGGGCACATGTGCAGAAAAGCAGAAAACAATCTGGTGAAGAAGATTTGGGATAGACAGGAAGAAGGCAAGAGGAAACAAGAGTGTCCAGCAAAGAGGTGGATGGATTGTGTGAGAGAAGACCTGTGATAGTGAGGTATGAGTGTTGAAGAAGACAGCAGAGTGGCACTGAATAGAGAGAAATAGCGACAGTTGGCATGACATCCCGACCCAGCGTAGAAAATGGGCACTGATAGCACTTAGTTTTTTGAATAAAAAGGTCTATAAAGATTGGGTCTTTTATTGCCTTTTAAGCCAAGTAGACTGTACCACACAAGAATTTGCAAGACAAAAAATGTAATGATATGGTTTTTAAAAGCTCTGTGTACCCTTTACAAATCATGCCTGACATCTTCCTGCCCAGAAATTGTTGTAGCATCTTGATTTTGCAGTATGTTTGAATGGGTATATGCTAAAGAGAATGCTATATTCCATTTTGAGCCTGACTAAGGAGGATTAGAGGGGTACAATAACTTCCTTGCACTTGGTGGATGTAACTTTAGAAGTCACTTATGTTAGATAGAAGGATTTCCTAATGACAGTCAATACATGGTGGTCAAACAAGAACTCATTGTCCATAAACATGCTGAGGTCTCTCATAATGATGCCAGCTTTGAGGGGGTGTCATTAATGTGGTTGATGCAAGGATGCTCTTGTTTCCAAAACAGTACATATTTCATTTTGTTATTTGTACCCTAAGTTCATGGTCTTAACAAGAATTATTGTGGGTTAGGACCTCTTGCAGGAGATGAGTACTGGCTAGAGAATTAATGACAGTGCTGAGTTTGTAAATTACATAATATGCCTCATTACTTTGCAAGTAATTCTGGTATTTGCAACCCCCTATATCACTAGGTGGGCTGCAAATTGGCTCACAGATAAAACCCACAGTGTGAAAGTTGTGGACTTCAAGTCAGACTGCCGACCAGTCACAAGTGAAGTCCCACAGGGATCGGTCCTGGATCCTCTCCTGTTTGGCATCTACTTTTCAGAAGTCCAGGCCAAAATGGTGGGATTCTGGCTGACTAAGTTCGCAGACAACTGCAAGCTGGGAGCCATTATTAACTCCCCAGGTGATGTATACATCCTACAAAAAGGCCTCACTAAGACCAATGATTGGTGTAGAAACCATGGCCTTAAGCTTACTGCCAAAAATGCGTTGTCATCTCCTTTGTGAAAAAGTCAGTTCCCACAAATTGCTACATCAGTGGGAGCCCACTGAACACTGAAGGTGTTATAAGACATCTGAGGATACAGGCTGACAGCAACTTCTCCTTCCACCACCACATTGCCACTGTGGTCAGAAAGTCCTTCTATGTGGCACATCTCATTACTAAGGGTTTTGCATCCAGGAAGAAAGAGGTCATCATCTCTGTCTACTCATCCCTCATTAGGCCAATCATCGAGTATAATGCCCCATTTGGCATGTACCTCACTATACACATGCAACAGCTGGAAAGGCCTCAAAAGTACCTCATGAAGAGGATCCTAGGTCTTAAACACATGGCGTACTCGAACAGACTCAAAAAACTCCATCTATCCTTTGTCTCATATCATCTACAAAGAGATGATCTCTGTTTAACTTACAAAGCCATGTCTGACCCAGCTCTGTTAGAAATGCTACATCTAAAGAAATCCCAATCCCTCTGCACCACACACTCCAGAGACCTCATCCTCATTACAACAATCAACAGAACATGCTGGAGGGACACGTTCATAACCCAGAGACTGCTCATGCTATGGAATAGACTTCCCATACATGTCAAGCAGAGCACCTCACTGGCTTTCTTCAAGAGAAATCTTGATGAGTGGATGGGAAATATAAAGTTCCCGCAGGCATCACTCCATTGGCTCTACTTGATAGAGGCACTGAGAACTAACGTCCGGCGGCACAATGCCAGGGCACTTCTATGGGCTATGCTTGTAAAGGCTCCAGGGCCATTAGCCTAGTACACACCTATGAACCTATGGTGAGACTAATTTACCCAGAATTACTATGGTTACTGCTATATCTGCCTTACTATAGCCATTCCCCATGTCTCAGGCATGTATCCAGTGGAGAAGTTAAGAATGACTAGGTTCAAGAGGGAACTGGCTATGTTTGGTACTGCTTAAGAGTCTGGTATGTTGTCTTGGCTCACAAAATTGCAGGGAGTGGCAAAAGGTGACTTGAGCGGTATAAGAACTAGGGCGAGAAGAGTGGGAGAACTTGAAACCAAACTAATCAACAAGAATATTGGCAATGTCATCAAGGTCAAAATAGGTGGTACAATTTCAGATCAGACCTGTGCACTCCTGAGTGGTACTTATACGATTTTTTAACATAATTAGGTTTATTTTTTAAACTGTAGCTATATTTAATTCACACCTAGCTTTGCCATCTTTGATCTTATGCTTGAGTTGCTTGTAAATATTTTTGATTTCACTTTTAGAACAAGGGGAGTTGAGTTTATTTCTTAGTACTAGAAGTTTTTTTCTTGTATTGTAGAGTTTCCTTATACAGGGTTTCTCTTAAATGTGATACTTTGATTCAGGAGTTTTGATCAGAGTAAACATCAGTGGTATACAAAATTGCTTTTATTTAAGTCCCAGGGGGCAGGGTTTACATTTCCTTAGGCTGCCTGAGTGCTAGCAGGTATGGCATGGAGTAATCCTTGAATGCAGTGAGGTTTGATGCAATGCCAGATTGGGTTATTAGGGAAAATGTGATAGTCTGGTGTTCAGATTTGATCATGCTGTGAGAGACCTTAGGTGTGGAGTGCTATATTATTGAGAAGAAGGTCAATAACATGGACAGCCTGGTAGGAGATGATACTAGCTGGTCAAGGCTAGTGTTTATAAAGGTAAGGAATACTGTGTATATTTGTTGAATGTGGTATATGTAACATACCTCTCAACCTCTTAGAGCAAGAAATCTGGACAAAGTCATATATAAAAGTGGAACAAAGGCACAAAACTAGGGACACATTTTAAATATTGCTCTTACAAACTTAGAAAGTTGATAGAATAACAGGTTTTGCATTAGCATGAATTTTCTGAATGGTATGAAGTGTGAAATTCAAATGTCTGTCATTATTTTCTGACTTCACCCTTTAAGGATTTGCCACCAGTTTGACAGAAAACTGCAATTTTATGAAAAACAGACCAAAAATATGAGGCAAAAATCTGGACATTCTATGAAAATCTGTACAATTGAGAGGTATGTATGTTGTTTGCCAGATATTGAATGAGTCGTTGCGATCACCAAGAATGATTGTGTTTGTTTTATATTTAAGGACCTTTTCTGATGTAGTTAACATGGGGACAAGGAGACATTGAAGAGGTTTTGTACTTTTTAGTGCTATAGTAATTGGGTGTGTTTCCTGTCACTAGGAGTTCAAGTTCACTGTATTGCAGAATGAGCCATGACATAATGGGATTTGGATGAATACTGCTATGCTCCCTCCTGATACTGGGAAGCCAGTTGGCATAATGGTTAAGGTTATTGCCTCCCATGCACAAGGTATAAGGTTCAATCCTGACCTTTGGCCAATACCTATGGGGAGTTTGCATGTTCTCCCTGTGTCTCTGTAAGGTTCCCCTGACCTTCCAAAAAACATATCGATTGTTTCTATCTCAAACTCATTCAAGAATGGAGTTATGGGCAGCAGCACATACTCCAGATGATGATCTCTAGGAGGAAGAGTTGCATAGACCAAACTGCTTTAAGGATCTATTGTAGTACTTAGTATCCTCAGGATAGGAAAACATGGATCACAAATTGCACACCATATCAGGGCTAGCAATCGAACAGTGTAAAATTTGGCTCTAGGTGATTCAGTAACATTGACTAATGTCATCAAAGTAGACATGGATATTTGCCAGTGATAAGTGGGTTGAGGACCCAGCCTAATTCAAACTATGCCAGGTACCCATGCTAATAGTGGGAGGGATGTATATGCCCCTATTGGCCAGTGTGTACCTGCCATAAAGCCCAGCAGCCCAGCCAACAAGATATTGGCTAGCTGATGTCCAGTTGCCCAGCTTGGGTTACCTAGGATAGCTCTGTGGACATAAAGCTGGATAAAAAATCAGTTAACCTGCCTGCCAAGCATGAACTAAGAATTGCTACACTCGATGTAGGTTCACTGACAGCTCAAAAAAACAAGCAACAAATATCAATGATCCAGCATGCAAAACTAACTAAATAAAAGCAAAAGGCAAACTGTAAAGGAAACATTATGTCTGCAGTAACATTTTTTTTGCAGTTGAATGCTTTCATCTATAAGATATAAGATTCCATTAGCCATCACCAGAGTATAATATAACAGAAATTCTACAGAGAAGAAAGTACAATAAATGAAAAGAAATCAGCACAAACAGTAACCACTGGGGTGATTAAGATGTTTAACAACCAGCAAAAGAGTACAATGTACAGCCACTAGGCACATTCAACATGTAATCAGAACAGCAAGGTGACAACAACAGGTGCTTAGAGCAATAGATAGCAAATGGCCAAATCTAATTTCTTGAAACAGATTGGTGGTGTAAAAGTGCTTACAAAAAGAACAAGTAAACCAACAATATGCCCCCTGGTAGTCAGTCTCAAGTCTGTTTATTGTAGAAAAATCAGTTAAGTGTTTTCATCAAACACAGTTGACTTCATCAGAACAAAGAACTTTCTAAAAAACAGTTCTTGTGTCTTTTGGCTTTTCCCAGTTAGGGGTCGCCACAGCGGAACTCCAGTCTGCTAATGATTGGCAGTAGATTTTTACGTGCTGGCTTGCCGGGCCTAACACACAACCTTCAACGAAGGAATGCCCATTCATGCATGTCGCCACACAGAAGACGCTCTAACTGAGAATCAAGCGGGCAACGTCTAACTGTGAGGTGACAACGCTACCGCAGCACCACCACCGAAGTAGTCAGTTCAAATAGTATAAAAATACTCAGGATTGGTAGAAAAACAACCAATAAAACCCATAAATCAGAATAGCTAATAAATATGAATGTTTAAAATAAATTAGCAAAAACCATGTGATGAATATTATTCACTTTCAAGATGGTGTGATGAAAAAAGGTTTAGATTCATCCTGCCTTTTCTTTTAAAACTGGCTGGATAGTCAAATAGTCATTCAGCCCAGGATATATGTTAGCAGCCAACCTTAACTGCCACAATTCTTTTTTACAAAATGCATTTTGCCAATCCCCCCTCTAGAATCTATCTGCACAACATCCAAAATGGCAAACTTAAAACCAGAAAAGCTTTCACAACGTAAACTATGTCTAAACAGAGCATTAGTTTCTTTCTTATTTTTTTACATCATATAAATGCTCATATTTTCTGGATTTAAAAAGCCTCTCAGTTTTTCCAACATAGAATGCAATGCATGTATTGCATTTCACAAGATATACTAACTTGCTAGTGAAACAATTACCTTTCTTAAAAAAACAAAGTATTGCCATTTTGGTTAGCCAGAGTAATGGATGTGCCCTGTAAAATGCATTGGCAGTAGGAGCATCTGCCACAGGGTCTAGTTCCATATGAGTTCTTATCACCTCCACCGTTGTTGGTTTCCCTCTCTAAAATCAATTTTAAATTAGGTCCTGTTTTAGTTGAAAAGGTGGGTTTTTCACCCAAGACTTGATACACTTCTTTATTAGTTTTAAAAATACTCCAGTTTTTGTTAAAAATGTTTTTTACCCCATTGTGTAGGGGACTGTATTGGATAACACAAGCTTGCTGAAAATCAATATTTACCTCACCATCTACAGATAAACCAAACAAGGGTGTTTTGGTTAACCCCCTACCTAAGAGTGAAATGCACGTTTTACCCCATTCATCCAAAACTTCACTCAGGGTGTCATCAATAAAATCACTAGGGTAACCCCTGTCTAAAAACATTTCCTTCAAATATACACATTCCTTAACCACATTCTCTTTTTGAGACGTCATCCTGGCTATCCTAATGGCTTGACCTTTAATGATGTCCCTCTTTTGAAACAATGGGTGATGACTGTTCTATTGTAAATAACTGTTGCAGAAAGTTTTTTCTACGATATACCCGGGAAATGAAACCTTCTTTCCCCTTAACTATATTGGTGTCAAGGTAATGTATTTCCTTGTCATGATATTCAAAAGTAAATTTTTAAAAAGTGGTGGTATTATTAAGGTACTCAATAAAAGCAGGTATAGTGTATTTTTTACTTTTCCACAAAATAAAAATGTCATCCAAAAACCTATTGTAAGAAAGAATCTCTGAAAAATATTCACTCTTGAAAATGTATTCCAGTTCCTAGGCCAACAACACAAGGTTAGCATAAACGGGGGGCACAAGCAGACCCCATGGTTACACCCTTTACCTGCTGGAAATATTGCCCCTCAAAAAAAAATAAAATTGTTTTCAAGAATAAGGGCCATGATCTCACATATCATAGTGATTTGTTCATGTTGTAAATGGGAACAGGTGAAAAGTATTTCCTCAGATATAGCTAATCCTTCTTGCTTGGGAATACAAGAAAAAAGATCTTGGACATCAATAGTCAAAACAATAAGTCCTGGGGACCACAATTCTAGTTTCAATTGCCCCAAGAAATCCCTAGAATCTTTTACCAGATGTGGCACCTCTTCCACAATGTGTTTGATCATTCTGTCTATGTAGACAGCTAAATTGTGGGTTTTAGAGCCACCAGCTGCCACTATTGGTCTAAAGGGAGGGGACACAATATTCTTGTGTACTTTTGGTATCCCAAACATAACTGGTACTTTGGGAAGTGTATTAGAAAGAAAATCATAAGTCTCTTTAGAAATTCTTTGATCTAATACTTATTCAAATAAAAAAACTTTCAATACGTTGATAAGAAATGTGTATTTGGTTTTTGGAGACTTGGGAATAATTATCAACATTAAACAAAATTTCCTGCATGACATTGGTATAATCCTCAGAATTAAAAACTATAATACCTCCACCTTTATCTTGAGTCATAATTCGAATAATTTTGTCCTCTCTTAATTCTTGAATAAGCCTTCTTTCCTTTGGACTAAGGTTGAAAAAAACTTTCTCCCCCCCACATCTTATAAAAGTCATCCCTGACAGTTTTCTTAAAGATAGCTACCAAGGGATGTAGGGGAGGGTTGAATACACTACTTTTTTTGAAAACATTTTTCTTTTCATTTGTTTTGATACAACCATCCTTTTTCCCAAATAGGACTTTCAAGTTCAATTTCCTTAAGTATAACTGTACATCTATTAATACTTCTGCAATATCAGGAATTTTGGTGGGAACAAACTTGAACCCCTTGAAAATAATGTAAAAAAATCCTCTGTAATAGGCCTATCAGTGTAATTGTAAATGTTAAAAGCATGATAAGTATGAAGAATATGTTGCCCCTCATTCCCTAGTATTGATTCCTCCCCAGCTGCCATCGAGGGAAACCCCTCTGATATTGTGTCACTTGGCTGTAGGCAGGCTGCCTTCCTTGCTTCCTGTTTGCTATTCTTTCCAAGCATCTTACAAATGGAAAATCTTGCTGCCCAGGACAATCCACCATCTGCTCTTCTTCAAAATAGCCATTATTGTCATCTATATCTGTGTTCTCACCATCAATCATCATCTTCTTTTGGCTGTTCCTGTTAGGGGTCTCCACAGCGGATCATCTGTTCCCATTTCTTCCTGTACTCTGCATCATGCTCTTTCACACCAACCCCCTGCATGTCCTCTCTCACCACATCCATAAACCTTATCTTAGGCCTTCCTCTTTTCCTCTTACCTGGCAGCTCCATCCTTAGCATCCTTTTCCCAATATACCCAGCATCCCTCCTCAGCACATGTCCAAACCAATGCAATCTCGCCTCTCTTGCTTTGTCTCCAAACTGTCCAACCTGAGCTGACCCTCTAATATACTGATTTCTAATCCTGTCCATCCTAGTCACACCCAGTGCAAATCTTAACATCTTTAACTCTGCCACATCCAGCTCTGACTCCTGCCTTTTTGATAATGCCACCGTCTCCAACCCATATAACATAGCTGGTCTCACTACCCTCTTGTAGACCTTCCCTTTCACTCTTACTGGTACCCGTCTGTCACAAATCACTCCTGACACTCTTCTCCACCCATTCCACCCTGTCTGTACTCTCTTCTTCACCTCTCTTCCACACTCACCATTACTCAAAATGGTTGATCCCAAGTACTTAAACTCATCCACCTTTACCAACTCTACTCCCTGCATCCTCACCATTCCTCTACCCTCCCTCTCATTTACACACATATATTCTGTTTTAGCCCTGCTGACCTTCATTCCTCTCCTCTCTAAAGCATATATCCACCTCTCCAGGGTCTCCTCAACCTGGTCCCTACTCTCACTACATATCACAATGTCATCTGCAAACATCATAGTCCACGGGACCTCCTATCTGATCTCATCTGTCAACCTGTCCATCACTACTGCAAATAAGAAAGGACTCAGAACTGATCCTTGAAGTAATCCCACCTCCACCTTAAACGTATCTGTCACTCCCACCACAGTCCTCACCAATGTCACACTACCCTTGTACATATCCTGTACCACTCTTACATACTTTTCTGCCAATCCCGACTTCCTCATACAATACCACAACTCCTCTCTAGGCACCCTGTCATATGCTTTCTCTAAGTCCACAAAGACACAATGCAACTCCTTCTGACCTTCTCCGTATTTCACCAACAACACTCTCAGAGCAAACATTGCATCTGTAGTGCTCTTTCCTGTCATGAAACCATACTGCTGATCACTAATCATCACCTCCCTTCTTAACCTAGCTTCCACTACTCTTTCCCATAACTTCAAGTTGTGACTGATCAGTTTTTATCCCTTTGTAGTTACTGCAGCTCTGCACATCACCCTTATTCTTAAAGATAGGTACCAAAACACTTTTTCTCCACTCATCAGGCATCCTCTGACTTTCCAAAATTTCATTAAACAGGCTGGTTAAAAATTCCACTAACATTTCTCCTAAGCACCTCCATGCTTCCACTGGTATGTGATCTGGGCCAACAGCCTTTCAATTCTTCATCCTCTTCATAGCTATCCTTGCTTCCTCCTTGCTAATCTGTTTCACTTCCTTATTCACTATCCCCACATCATCCAACCTTCTCTCTCTCTCATTCTCTTCATTCATCAGCCATTCAAAGTACTCTTTCCATCTACTCAACACACTATCCTCACTTGTGAGTACATTCTCACCATCAAATTGTGGATAAAATCCACTTTTATCCGAATTGTTATAACTCAAAACTAGGTTGCTAGTAGGGTACACTTTGTTGTTTTTATATTGCTTAAGGTCCCTATCTAACTTCCTTGATTTTTTATAAAAAATGTTATTGCATTTTTTTCTCTACTCTATCAATTATTTTGTTATAAAACCCTTCATTTTGAGAGAACAACAAATCATTTAAAATCATGCCATTCAACTCTTCTACTTCTTTTTGCAGGTTGATTTCCATTTGTTCATGAAAATACACAACTTTATTTAATAATTCAAACCCCCATTTGTCAAAACGTTTAACAAAATCCCCAATAAAATCAGCATCATAGAATAAACCAAATGGGAATTTGTAAACCCGTAACCCCTGTGGTACCACTTGCAAATGTATACATTCCTTAAAATAAACAATTTCCATTTGGGACATTTTAAATTAAAACAATTTCTTCTCAAACATGTAAATCATGTCTTTCAAAGATTTGAAGCTATTGATGTCACTATTGTCCTTAGCAGCCATTGTCCCTGGTGCCTTCTGTTGTTCATTAAAAACAGCTTTTTCCCTGTAATGTGGATCATTCTTTTTATTCCAACCACCACAACAACTAGAGGAAGGATTTAGGCACTAATTGTGCCATTTATTTTGGGAAATATGCTGATTTTATTTCCGATGGTGTTTCTGAACAGCTGCGACAGGCGAAAAACCAAGAAACAGGTACTGGTAATTCTACACATGATTTTTATTCAATCAAAAATTACTAATTGTAGTTCAGGAGGTACAAGTAACAGTAATAATGTGCTCTCTGAGCAAAGAGCTACTTTTAATGGGCATTAGCTTGGCCAGCTAAGAACTTGGTTATATTCAACTGGACGTATAAGAGAATTTAAGTACCTTTATCTGCTCTTTTTTTTTTAAAAATACAGTATTTAATTTGAGTGTTGAAGGAATTTTTAACTGAAGTTATTCTGCTCTTCAGTAACTTGAACTGAAGCTAGTGTTGGCTGAATTTTGTTATTTGCTAGTAATTACAGGTGTGGGGGTAGCCACATTCTTTGATTTCCTGTCCTTGCATATTTAAACTGGTGCATGTGAAATAATTCCTGCTTTAAAACTTCAGCTTGGCCAGCTAAGAACTTTGTTATATTCAACTGGACGTATAAGAGAATTTAAGTACCTTTATCTGCTCTTTTTTTTAAAAATACAGTATTTAATTTGAGTGTTGAAGGAATTTTTAACTGAAGTTATTCTGCTCTTCAGTAACTTGAACTGAAGCTAGTGTTGGCTGAATTTTGTTATTTGCTAGTAATTACAGGTGTGGGGGTAGCCACATTCTTTGATTTCCTGTCCTTGCATATTTAAACTGGTGCATGTGAAATAATTCCTGCTTTAAAACTTCAGCTTGGCCAGCTAAGAACTTGGTTATATTCAACTGGATGTATAAGAGAATTTAAGTACCTTTATCTGCTCTTTTTTTAAAAAAATACAGTATTTAATTTGAGTGTTGAAGGAAATTTTAACTGAAGTTATTCTGCTCTTCAGTAACTTGAACTGAAGCTAGTGTTGGCTGAATTTTGTTATTTGCTAGTAATTACAGGTGTGGGGGTAGCCACATTCTTTGATTTCCTGTCCTTGCATATTTAAACTGGTGCATGTGAAATAATTCCTGCTTTAAAACTTCAGCTTGGCCAGCTAAGAACTTGGTTATATTCAACTGGACGTATAAGAGAATTTAAGTACCTTTATCTGCTCTTTTTTTTAAAAAATACAGTATTTAATTTGAGTGTTGAAGGAATTTTTAACTGAAGTTATTCTGCTCTTCAGTAACTTGAACTGAAGCTAGTGTTGGCTGAATTTTGTTATTTGCTAGTAATTACAGGTGTGGGGGTAGCCACATTCTTTGATTTCCTGTCCTTGCATATTTAATCTGGTGCATGTGAAATAATTCCTGCTTTAAAACTTCAGCTTGGCCAGCTAAGAACTTGGTTATATTCAACTGGACGTATAAGAGAATTTAAGTACCTTTATCTGCTCTTTTTTTTAAAATACAGTATTTAATTTGAGTGTTGAAGGAATTTTTAACTGAAGTTATTCTGCTCTTCAGTAACTTGAACTGAAGCTAGTGTTGGCTGAATTTTGTTATTTGCTAGTAATTACAGGTGTGGGGTAGCCACATTCTTTGATTTCCTGTCCTTGCATATTTAAACTGGTGCATGTGAAATAATTCCTGCTTTAAAACTTCAGCTTGGCCAGCTAAGAACTTGGTTATATTCAACTGGACGTATAAGAGAATTTAAGTACCTTTATCTGCTCTTTTTTTTAAAAATACAGTATTTAATTTGAGTGTTGAAGGAATTTTTAACTGAAGTTATTCTGCTCTTCAGTAACTTGAACTGAAGCTAGTGTTGGCTGAATTTTGTTATTTGCTAGTAATTACAGGTGTGGGGGTAGCCACATTCTTTGATTTCCTGTCCTTGCATATTTAAACTGGTGCATGTGAAATAATTCCTGCTTTAAAACTTCAGCTTGGCCAGCTAAGAACTTGGTTATATTCAACTGGACGTATAAGAGAATTTAAGTACCTTTATCTGCTCTTTTTTTTTAAAAATACAGTATTTAATTTGAGTGTTGAAGGAATTTTTAACTGAAGTTATTCTGCTCTTCAGTAACTTGAACTGAAGCTAGTGTTGGCTGAATTTTGTTATTTGCTAGTAATTACAGGTGTGGGGGTAGCCACATTCTTTGATTTCCTGTCCTTGCATATTTAAACTGGTGCATGTGAAATAATTCCTGCTTTAAAACTTCAGCTTGGCCAGCTAAGAACTTGGTTATATTCAACTGGACGTATAAGAGAATTTAAGTACCTTTATCTGCTCTTTTTTTTTTAAAAAATACAGTATTTAATTTGAGTGTTGAAGGAATTTTTAACTGAAGTTATTCTGCTCTTCAGTGGCATTGAAACTGCCCGCCCCTCAGCCTGCCTCTGGGCCTATCTCATTTGCTCACTCAACTGAGTGCAGTGAGATCATATTCTGATTTCAGGCACTCCTACTGTGTACAAAGAGAGCATCTGGGAAATAGAAAAAAAAATTAAGCTTATTTCCTGCCTTTCTTGTTAAGTGGTACAGACTATGTGTATGCTTCTGAGCCCCCAAGCCCTTCTGTGTTTGAGGGAAGCCTTCTAGCTTGTTTTTTTTTCTTATAACTAGCCAGTTTTCTAGTTTCAGCACTCAAATCTGTTTCTTTGATCTCAGCACTTGTTCAGAAAAAAAAAAAAAAAAATTTTCATCTGCTTTTACTGTACTTGTGTTTTACCTACTTCTTTTACTTTTGCATCATCTTAAAATACTCAATTGTATTTATTACTGCTTGGTGTAACTCATTCTAAGCCTTTTGGTTTAAACACTTGGGCTTCGGACCAGTTAGTTGTTTTGCACTGAGAGGGTTTGTGGTCTGCACTGTTGTGGCAGAACAGGTAGCTTACATCCTTCTAGGTTGAGAACTGCTGATTGAGGGCTCAGTGTCTGTTATTCTAAAAGTGTATTAATTCTGGTTTAAGCACTTGGGCTTTCAAGCCAGTTATTTTACATTAAGAGGGTTCGTGGTCTGCACTCTTGTGGGAGGAGAGGCTGGACTCTGCCCTTCTGAGCTGGGAATTTCTGGTTAAAGGCTTATAGTGCATGCATATCTGAACTGTTTCTTACTGAAGTTGGTGCGCCTTGTTTGCTGTGGCATAGACTGGATTCGGGCCTGCTGGATCTAGCTTTGTTTGTGTAACTTGAGCACTAATCCAGACATTCTCTAAAGTATTCAATGGTATTTATTACTGCTTGGTTGTAACTTGATTAAAGTGTAGCTATCATTCAAGTCTTTTGGATTAAGCACTTGGGCTTCAGACCAGTTGTTTTACATCAGGAAGGTTTGTGGCAAGCACTGTGGTGGCAGGACAGGTAGCTTTCATCCTTCTAAGTTGGGAACTGCTGATTGAGAGCCCAGTGTCCAAGTGTATTAGTTCTGGTTTAGGCACTTGGGCTTCAGGCAAGTTATTTTACATTAAGAAGGTTCGTGGTCTGCACTCTTGTGGGAGAAGAGGCTGGACTCTGCCCTTCTGAGCTGGGAATTTCTGGTTAAAGGTTTACAGTGCCTGAATATTTGAACTGTATCTTACTGAAATTGGTTCACCTTGTTTGCTCTAGCATAGACTAGATCCAAGCCTGCTGAATCTAGCTTTGTTTATATGCTTGTTGTTTGTTTGCTTGTTATTTCCCTGGAAGCTAATTCCACCTAATACGCAACTTCTCAGCGCTTCTGTGGATCACTAGTGATATCTGCATTGCTTACTGTACTTATTTCCTTGTTTCACTTGAAAGAAAGTTACTGTTTGTCGTTTTTGCATTTAGTTACTTGTAACACATTGCACTCAAGTTACCTGGCACTTGCTCACTAAAGCAATTATATAAGTCAGCACTAAAAATTAAAAGCACTACACCCTCACTCCCCACTGGCCCTTGTTTTCAATTAAGGAATTCCCAATATTATTCTAGCATGTCCAAATGTCAGTTGTCAATCTTCTTTCTGGTCCAGCTGGTGAATCTGGGAATCTTGAGGCAATGTTATAACTGCCTCATGTACACAGACAACCCTCTCCTCCTCCCACATAACACAAATACTTGCGAGAGATGCAGCTATTTAGCCAAACTGGAGGCTGAGCTCTCTCAACTCAGGACTGGCAAGACCAGACAGGAGGGGAAGGCAACTACACACACCACAAAACCAGCCTCACATAATGCTACCACTCCACTGAATCAAACACATAAACACACAAAGACATACTCGGACGCTCTGAGTAAAAATTTACCTAAACAGCAGAGGCCTCCAAAGCAGACACCCAAACAACTGCTACCTCAAGACACCCCACAAGCAACACATAAACCACAAAAGCAGTGTGCAAAGCAGTCACAGCCCTTAAGGCCAAATACAACACCAAACATACTTGTCATAGGTGACTCCATAGTCAGACACACTGACGTCCCACTCACCAGGCTGAACAAGGAGAGGGTCACAGTAAGCTGCCTATCGGGCGCTAGAATCCGCCACATAACACAAGCACTCGGGTCACTCCACGGCAAGTACAAATATGACGCAGTCATTGTCCATGCTGGTGTGAACGACCTGAGACGTACCTCCCTGGACTACATGAAAAGAGACATAGAGGAGCTCTCTGATTATGTAGCCCAGGCAGGTATGACCCTAACCCTGAGCAGTAGCCTTCCTTCACCAAGAATGATGCCACAATATAGAGACAAGATGATCAGCTTTAACAATTGGCTTAATGTCTGGTGTCATTCAAAGGGGATCCAGTGTCTGTCTGCCTGGGATGACATGCTTGACAAGCCACGCTGCTTCAAGGGACGGCTTGCACCTGTCACCCTGGGATTCCGGATATTGGCTAAGGCTCTTGCCACCCCCATAGTGCCTTTTTAGGCAAGGCTCAAATTCTAAACCTACCACCCTAGAAAACAAAAATGGGAAGAAACTGAGGGTAATGCTGCTCAATGCCAGAAGTCTAAATCTCAAAATGCACGCACTCGAGGCCCTTCTCAGTATGGAGAACATCGATGTCTGTGCTGTAACTGAAACCTGGTTCAAGGCTCCTGAGAGCACCCCGGCATTATTAGGTTTTACCTCATATCATGCGTTCCGGCCCCAAAACCCGGACCACACCACAAAAGGAGGGGGTGTATCCATATTCATAAAGGATACCCACACCTCCAGGTTGGTGGCAACGCATGAAGCTCGAAACCATCCAGGTGCAACTAACCATAGGCAAAACTGCTCTACAAATTGTAGCATGCTACAGGCCACCGTCTCAAACTCAGGAACCCCACACAGCCTTCCTGAAGACACTGGAGGGTATAAATGTATCTCCAAACACCATCATATTGGGTGACTTCAACTACCCGAATATAGACTGGGAACATTACTCAAGCCCTAACTTTCTAGCCCAACGGTTCCTGGAGTTCATAAATTCAAATGCCATGGAACAGCTAGTCACTGTTCCCACGAGAAGAGAAAATATACTAGATCTCATTGTCACAAACATGGGGACAAAATGCTCCACACCGAAGTATATCCCTCATTGGTGAGATCTGATCATAAACTAATCTCACTGGAAATCCACATCCGCCCCACCCCAAACAAAACACAGCATAGCGAAGAACTTGTCTAAAGCAAACTTCACCCTACTGAACACTGGTGTGGTACCCTGCAAGGCGCCTGAGCCAGTGGAAACCACAACCCAAGCTGCGAAGCCCTTACAAATGCCTTCTATGAACACCTCCAGGACTGCATGGATCAGGCAATCCCAAATAAAACCAAGACTCTTTCCACAAAGGGCAAACGTCCAGTCTGGTGGACCCCAGCCATTAACAAACTTTACAATAAGAGGAGAAAGCTATTACATGATAGAACAAAATCCATAAAAGGGAAGTCACCCTGATCATTATTAGTAAAAAAATACGAGCACTCATAAAATCAACTAAGGCCAATTTTGAGAGAAAAATTGCCATGGATTCAAAGGACAATCATAAGGCCTTTTTCAGCTATGTTAGGAACCTGGGTGGAAACTCCCAGATATGCTCAGAATTAGTCCAAAATGATACAAAAATCACTGAACCCACAGACATTGCCAACATACTGGCAGACAGGTTCAGTGCAAACTTCACCCTCTCCCCTAAAGGAGAGATAACTATCCCAGCCGAGTGTAGCCTCCCGGACATCTCAAATGCGCAGGTGAAAGCTGCACTCTCTAAAGCTAAAAACACAGCATCAATGGGACTGGATGGTGTCCCCGGCTGTGTGCTACACGAGCTAAATGAGGAATTAAACCCGCACATAAGGCAGCTGTTTAATCTCAGCCTTACCACAGGATACGTTCCCAAGGAGTGGCGTACGGCAACTGTAGTCCCACTCCACAAAGGCAGCGCCTCTACGGACCCTGGTAATTACCGCCCCATAAACTTAACAAGTCTAGTCTGCAAAGCTATGGAGAGGATCATAATGGAGCTCATAAACAAAGATATAGGGGACTTGCAGACATTGGACCCGACCCAGTTTGGCTTTGTCAAGGGAAGATCATGCCTTTTGAACTTGGTCGACTTCTTCGAAACAGTCACCAAGGCCATTGATGAGGGAAAGGCAGTCCATACAGCCTACCTTGACCTTGCAAAGGCTTTCGACACAATACCCCACTCGGGTATTGTAGAAAAACTTACCAGCTTAAATGTAAACCCATATGTCACAAGATGGGTTGCAAACTGGCTTAAGGACAGAACCCACAGGGTTAGAGTTGCTGGCGCTGTGTCAGACTCCAAGACGGTCACAAGTGGTGTCCCACAGGGCTCGGTCCTTGGCCCCCTATTGTTTGGCATCTACTTCTCAGAAGTACAGGCCAACATAGGAGGACTTTGTCTGACAAAGTTTGCAGACGACTGCAAACTGGGCGCCATAGTGGAAAGTGCATCAGACACGGATATCCTTCAGAAGGGACTCACGGAAACAGATAGCTGGTGCCAGAGCCATGGCCTGAAGTTAAACGCCGAAAAATGTATAGTCATACCCTTCGGGAAAAACAAGGTAACCCCAAGCTACCATATAGGTGGCAATCCACTAAGCACAGAAGAGGTTATCAGGGATCTGGGGACCCAGGTTGACAGTGGCCTTTCTTTTGACACTCACATTGCTAAAGTGGTTAGAAAGACCTTCTACATTGCCCACCTGATCATGAAGGGATTCACATCCAGATCTAGTGAGGTTATTGTTCCCCTGTACTCTTCACTTATCAGACCAATGATCGAGTACAATGCCCCATTCGGGATGTATCTCACCCGACATCTGCAGCAATTGGAGAGACCCCAAAAGTTCCTCACCAAAAGGATAAAGGGACTCCAAAATCTGTCATATGCTGCCAGATTGAAGAAACTCCAGCTCTATTCAGTCGCATCCCGTCTGCTCAGAGGTGACATGTGCCTGACATACAAGGCCATGTCCAACCCGGAATTAATGGACATGCTCCACCTCAAAAAATCCAAATCCACCAAAACCACTAGAGCAAGCGACTTAAACCTTAGCACGGATATAAATAGGACGTGCTGGAGGGATAGATTTATCACTCAGAGACTCCCTATGCTGTGGAATAAAATCCCGGTCCATGTGAGGCAGAGCACCTCGCTGACTCTGTTCAAGAGAAATCTAGACCTGTGGATGGGAGATCGTAGGTTTACCCCGGGAATCATCTCTGTGTCACTGCTGGACAGAGGCACAACAAACTAATGGGCACAGTATTTTTTCATATAAGGGGTGGCGTAAGCCACAAAAATTTGGGCTAGGCTTATAAATGCCTTAGGGCAGATAGCCTAGTATAAACCTATGAACCTATGAACCTATTCAACTTGTTTAAGGAGTGACAATAATAACTGTAACCCAGATACAAGGGGGACTAATTGCAAATATGGTGCCCTGTTTAAAAAGAATTTGTTTTCTAATGCACATCCCAAAGTACCAGTCATGTTTGGGATACCAAAAGTACACAATAATATTGTGTCCCCTCCCTTTAGACCAATAGTGGCAGCTGGGGGCTCTAAAACCCACAATTAAGCTGTCTACATAGACAGAATGATCAAACACATTGTGGAAGAGGTGCCACATCTGGTAAAAGATTCTAGGGATTTCTTGGGGCAATTGAAACCAGAATTGTTGTCCCCAGGGCTTATTTTTTTGACTGTTGATGTCCAAGATCTTTTTTCTTGTATTCCCAAACAAGAAGGATTAATTATATTTGAGGAAATACTTTTCACCTGTTCCCATTTACAACATGAACAAATCACTATGATATGTGAGATCATGGCCCTTATTCTTGAAAACAATTTTATTTTTTTTTTGAGGGGCAATATTTCCAGCAGGTAAAGGGTTTAGCTTAGTTTATGCTAACCTTGTGCTGTTGGACTGGGAAGTGGAATACATTTTCAAGAGTGAATATTTTTCAGAGATTCTTTCTTATAATAGATTTTTCAATGACATTTTTATTTTGTGGAAAGGTAAAAAAGATACTATACCTGCTTTTATTGAGTAGCTTAATAATACCACCACTTTTTAAAATTTACTTTTGAATATCATGACAAGGAAATACATTACCTTGACACCAATATGGTTAAGGGGAAAGAAGGTTTCATTTCCTGGGTATATCGTAGAAAAAACTTTCTGCAACAGTTACTTACAATACAACAGTCATCACCCATTGTTTCAGAAGAGGGGCATCATTAAAGGTCAAGCCATTAGGATAGCCAGGATGACTTCTCAAAAAGAGGATGTGGTTAAGGAATTTGTATATTTGAAGGAAATGTTTTAGATAGGGGTTACCCTAGTGATTTTATTGATGCCACCCTGAGTGAAGTTTTGGATGAATGGGGTACGAAATACACTTCACTCTTAGGTAGGGGGTTAACCAAAACACCCCAGTTTGGTTTATCTGTAGATGGTGAGGCAAATATTGATTTTCAGCAAGCTTGTGTTATCCAATACAGTCCCCTATACAATGGGGTAAAAAACATTTTTAACAAAAACTGGAGTATTTTTAAAACTAATAAAGAAGTGTATCAAGTCTTGGGTGAAAAACCCACCTTTTCAACTAAAATAGGACCTAATTTAAAATTGATTTTAGAAAGGAAAACCAACAATGGTGGAGCTAATAAGAACTCAAATGGAACTAGACCCTGTGGCAGATGCTCCTATTGCCAATGCATTTTACAGGGCACATCCATTACTCTGGCTAACCAAAATGGCAATACTTTGTTTTTTAAGAAAGCTAATTGTTTCACTAGCAAGTTAGTATATCTTGTGAAACGCAATACATGCATTGCATTCTATGTTGGAAAAACTGAGAGACTTTTTAAATCCAGAATATATGAGCATTTCTATGATGTAAAAAATAAGAATTAAACTAATGCTCTGTTTAGACATAGTTTACATTGTGAAAGCTTTTCTGGTTTTAAGTTTGCCATTTTGGATGCTGTGCAGAGAGAGATTCTAGAGGGGGGGATTGGCAAAATGCATTGTGTAAAAAAGAATTGTTGTGGTAGTTAAGGTTGGCTGCTAACATATATCCTGGGCTGAATGACTATTTGACTATCCTGCCAGTTTTAAAAGAAAAGGCAGGACAAGTCTAAGCCTTTTTTCATCAACTGTCAGTTATAGGAAATGGTCAAAACTAACCTACCGTCAGTTATAGGAAATGGTCAAAACTTGCCTACTGTCAGACAAAGTAAAATAAACCTCAGCACTGCAGACAGGTAATGTATGTAAATTACCCTTGTCTGGTATCAGTAGGGCAAGGTAAAAATAAAAATCAGTCCTATGGGCAGGCACTCTATATGGTAGCATGGGAGGAGAACAACAGTAATATTTACAAAGGGGCGAACAGTTAATGTACAGTTGGCAAGGTAAAAAGGAAAATCAAATAAAATAAAACATAAGCCCTACAGACAGACACTCTAGGACAAAATTAATGTGGTATCATTTTGATGAGGTAAAAATCAGCTGTACACATGAGCACTTTGTATACAAGTGAAAGAGTAAACCAACTGCGCTAATTTGTCAGCAGGACAGCAGTGCATATTTCAATTATACAAGCTGTGATGTCCCCACTCTGAGCCAGTAATCAAGGAGCCTGCATCCTCACCACTGACTCTGGAGAGGGATGTTCACTTGGAACAAAAATAGATACACACAGCATTTCTAAATGCAGCTGTCTGCATCAAGCGCAATTTCCCTTAAGAGCACACAGGGAACTCACTCAGTCCAGGGTCTGGGTTTCTCTCTCTGTCTATCTCCAGGTCCCCAGTAAGACTCTCCATTGGCACAGCTGTAGAGTTGAGTCCTCACCTGAGTATCCAAGTCAAGTCCTCCAGCACACTCTCTGTGAAACCAGTGTTTCATGTCCCTGCTCCAAGCAACTGACACACACACAATCTTTGAGATTTGATTTGCACACACACACACACACACACACACACACACACACACACACACACACACACACACACACACACACACACACACGGGAAAGGCTAGCACAGGTTTACTAGCTATGCCTCTCTGTGCATACTACAAGGTAGTTACTGCCACCAGACACTCCAGAGTCAGCTAATCTAAGGCCCCTACAAGGGTACCCAATTATACTGAGTGAAATTAATATCAAGATAAATGGTAGTGTTTGACGAATGCAATAAGGCTTTACTTACTTACGTTAAGAGTGGCCATAGAGTCACCAAATAGATATAAGTAGTCTCAAAGGCTAAACATTCTCTAAGGACCAGCCACAATGAAGCGTTTAACTATATTTAATTATAAAAGAACATGAAAAATGGAATATCCATTTACAATAAATGCCAGAGTTTCAATCACAGGAAATATTAGAATCACACAAATGAACAAATTCACACAGATACAGAAAAACAGTACTTAACTAACCTCACTATATTTTCCTGACTGATCTAAAGAATTACTATTCCCTGGTCACTTACTAGAGCAACACAAGATGAAATAGGTGAGGTGTCATTCTTTGTCAGATTCCAGAAATAGAGTGCTCTGAGAATTCTGTCTCATATAGTATTAAAAAACATAAAATTTCAGTGATGGATTACAGAATGACATCACATACATCTAGTCATCTGACATCTGGTTCCCATGCTACCCCCATTGCTAGAAAATGAATCAAAATTCAGCACATATGTGTTACCATACACACAGACAGAGCTTTGCTGAGATGTGTTATAGCACCTGGAAGCTATAAAATCATAAAACACTTCCACCCTTCCTACCAGAGCTAATAAACCATTCTCTGGCACAAAGATTTAGTCTCTGTCTGCAATCAGAACTGTAAGATACAATCTTTATGGCCTAACCCAGGTAATTTAATTTCTTACTGTTTTTCAAAGTTAGCTGAACTGACATTAATCTCATCTCTCCCAATATCCTGTGCTAAAACATATATATTTAATCAGTTCCAATACAGTCAGGATCCACTGTTGGTACATTCTTAACACAAGCAGCATTCTAATACATTTTCAGCACAAGCATCTGTACAAATCAGTTTGATATACAAATGACATAAAAGTCTTTACAAAATTCCAGCTATCTGTGCTAGCATATGTTACACATCCACTGCCCTATGTCTCCTGTCATAGCTGGTAATACCACACATCATCACATCACTCCCCCTTTGAAGACTCAAACTAGGCTTTCAAGTGACCCCTGAGAAATGTTGCTTGTGAAGAATGAGCCTATCAGGAAATACATTAACCCATACCCTGTCTTGATAGCCCATCTGCATTGGCATTGCTGACCTCACTTTTGTGCTGCACTGTCATATCATATGCCTGCAACTCTAGGCTCCACCTTAATAACTTGGCATTTTGCTGGCTGGCTCGATGAAGCCATGTTAAGGGATTGTGGTGTGTAACTACAGTAAATTTCCACCCATACAGATAGTGTTGAAGCTTCTGCTCTGCCCATACTATGGCTAGACATCCTTTTTTTACTGCTGCATAGCACTACTCTCTGGGTTGGAGTCTATGGCTGAAATATACAACTGGTTGCTCTTTTCTCTCTGAGGAAACCTGGCTGAGTACATCCCCCACACCATAATTTGAAGCATTCACCTGCACAACAAATTATTTGTTGTAATCTGGACTGGTTAAAACAGGGGTCCTCCCAAAGCCCCTTTAAGCTTTTGGAATGCCTGCTGACAAGCTGTGGTCCGCACTAACTTGTCTAGCTTATTTTTCCTCATCAGGCCTGTGAGAGGAACAGCTATTGTACTATAATTGGAAATAAGTTTTCTATAGTACTCCACTGTCCCCAAGAATGCCCTCACCTGCTTTTTGTTAACTGGGGGAGGCCAGGCCTGAATAGCTTCCCCTTTGGCAGGTTCTGGCCTGATCTTACCACTCCCCACTCTATGTCCCAAGTAGGAGACATCTGTCATACCCACCTGACACTTACTGAGCTTTTTGGTCCATCCTGCCCTTTGCGGTCTGCCCAGGACCTCCCTGACATGCTGAAGGTACTCATGTCAGGAGTGGCTGTAGACAGCAATATAATCCAGGTAAGCAAAGACATAATCTCCTGCTCCTGCTAGGATATAATCTCCCAGCCTCTGGAAGGTCGCTGGGGAATTTTTCATCCCAAAGGACATTGTTGCGAACTTGTATAATACAAAAGGATTCACAAAGACTCTCGAACTAATGGGAGTCAAGGGCACCTGCCAGTAGCCCTTGGTCAGATCAATCGTGGTCAGACACATAGCCCCATACAGCTGCTCTAAGGTGTTATCTGTCCTAGGCGTGTGGTAAGCATCTGACTCTGTGTGGCTATTTAGTTTTCTGTAGTCCACACAGGACCTGGTGCTGCATCTTTCTTTGATACTAGAACCACTGGGGAGGCCCAGTGAACTGACATTAATCTCATCTCTCCCAATATCCTGTGCTAAAACATATATATTTAATCAGTTCCAATACAGTCAGGATCCACTGTTGGCACATTCTTAACACAAGCAACATTCTAATACATTTTCAGCACAAGCATCTGTACAAATCAGTTTGATATACAAATGACATAAAAGTCTTTACAAAATTCCAGCTATCTGTGCTAGCATATGTTACACATCCACTGCCCTATGTCTCCTGTCATAGCTAGTAATACCACACATCATCACATCACACCCCCTTTGAAGACTCAAACTAGGCTTTCAAGTGACCCCTGAGAAATGTTGCTTGTGAAGAATGAGCCTATCAGGAAATACATTAACCCATACCCTGTCTTGATAGCCCATCTGCATTGGCATTGCTGACCTCACTTTTGTGCTGCACTGTCATATCATATGCCTGCAACTCTAGGCTCCACCTTAATAACTTGGCATTTTGCTGGCTGGCTCGATGAAGCCATGTTAAGGGATTGTGGTTTGTAACTACAGTAAATTTCCACCCATACAGATAGTGTTGAAGCTTCTGCTCTGCCCATACTATGGCTAGACATCCTTTTTTTACTGCTGCATAGCACTACTCCCTGGGTTGGAGTCTATGGCTGAAATATACGACTGGTTGCTCTTTTCTCTGTGGGAAAACCTGGCTGAGTACATCCCTCACACCATAATTTGAAGCATTCACCTGCACAACAAATTATTTGTTGTAATCTGGACTGGTTAAAACAGGGGGTCCTCCCAAAGCCCCTTTAAGCTTTTGGAATGCCTGCTGACAAGCTGTGGTCCGCACTAACTTGCCTAGCTTATTTTTCCTCATCAGGCCTGTGAGAGGAACAGCTATTGTACTATAATTGGAAATAAGTTTTCTATAGTACTCCACTGTCCCCAAGAATGCCCTCACCTGCTTTTTGGCAACTGGGGGAGGCCAGGCCTGAATAGCTTCCCCTTTGGCAGGTTCTGGCCTGATCTTACCACTCCCCACTCTATGTCCCAAGTAGGAGATATCTGTCATACCCACCTGACACTTACTGAGCTTTTTGGTCCATCCTGCCCTTTGCGGTCTGCCCAGGACCTCCCTGACATGCTGAAGGTACTCATGTCAGGAGTGGCTGTAGACGGCAATATGATCCAGGTAAGCAAGGACATATTCTCATGCTCCTGCTAGGATATAATCTCCCAGCCTCTGGAAGGTCACTGGGGAATTTTTCATCCCAAAGGACATTGTTGCGAACTTGTATAATACAAAAGGATTCACAAAGACTCTCGAACTAATGGGAGTCAAGGGCACCTGCCAGTAGCCCTTGGTCAGATCAATCGTGGTCAGACACATAGCCCCATACAGCTGCTCTAAGGTGTTATGTGTCCTAGGCGTGTGGTAAGCATCTGACTCTGTGTGGCTATTTAGTTTTCTGTAGTCCACACAGGACCTGGTGCTGCATCTTTCTTTGATACTAGAACCACTGGGGAGGCCCAGGGACTGCTGGATTCCTAGATTAGCCTCGGTTCCAACATTTTCTGTATCTCTTCTCTCAGAGTCTGTCTGACTCACTCAGCCAGCCTGTAAAAGGCCTGCTTGATAGGCCTTTGGGGTCCTGTATCCACATGGTGCTGCACCAGTTGGGTGCACTCAGGTTTCCCAGTGAACATGCCCCCAAACTCCTGAAACACTGCTCAGATTTCTCAAACCTGGGTAGGTAATAGCCACTGGGACAATGCTATTCCTTCCACTGATGTGTCAGTCTGAGCCTCACTAAAGAGATCAGTCACCAGATTCCTCCCTCAGACTCCTCCTGCCATCCATCGCAAAAACTCAGCACCAGGGCCTCCCTATCATGGTAAGGCTTCATCATGTTAACATGGTACAATTTGCGGCTCTGCCTCTTGCCTAGCAGTTCTACCATGTTGTTAATATCACTGACCTTCCTTAACACTTTGAAGGGTCCCTCCCAAGCTGCCTGTAGCTTATTGTGTCTGACAGGAATGAGAACTATAACCTGCCGTCCTGCAGCATACTCTTCTTAGGCTTGAGCTTTCAAAGGGTAAAAAACCTGTGTATTCCTGAGGTGCCTCTCTATATGCAAATATCAGATGGGGCAAATATTTGTCCCACTCTCTCTTAACTGGTCTGCAAATGCAAATGGTATTTAGTGTAGAGCTTAACCTCTCCACAAGACCATTAGTCTGCTGTAGTAGGGGTTGGTCTTTAGGTGCTTCAACCCACAGTGTTTCCACAGACAAGCCAGCAGGTCTTACATGAAATTGGTACCTCTGTCAGTCAGTATTTCTCTCAGGCAACCTACTCTGCTGAAAATCTCTAACAAAGCACTTACCACCTTCTCTGCCACAATGGAAGACAGAGCTACAGCCTCAGGGTATCTAGTAGCATAATCTACTACCACCAAGATATACGTCTTCTCTGTGGAACTTGGGCTACTCAGAAGACCCACAATATCCATAGCTACCCTCTGAAATGGGTCCTCAATCATAGGCAAAGGCATCAAAAGAGCTTTGACCTTCTCTCCTGCCTTGCCTACTTTTTGGCACTGCTCACAGGTCCTGCAATACCCTGCTACATCCCTTGCAATTCCAAGGCAATAAAAGTTCTGCATAATGCATCTCTTGGTACGTTTTATGCCCATGTGACCTGCAAAAGGAATGTCATGGGCTATGGCTAGAAGTGCCAGATGTTAGGCACTAGGGACTTCCAGCTGATGTATTACCTCACCCTCTAGCCCTCTCTCAGGGGTCAACTCTCTAAACAGTAACTCTTTGTTCCAGTATACAACCTTCCCTTTGCCTTGAGAATCAGGTGCCTTCCTAGCTAACTCACTCAAGCCTCTTTGTGTAGGGTCCAAGAGCTGAGCCTCTCTCAATTCTATCTTTATGATCCTTCCCAGCTTCACTTCCACAGGTAGCCTGGTATCCTCTGACAGTGGTGTCTCACTGTCAGTCAGATTACTACCAATCACATCTGCCCTTGCAGTCACTCTGTCTAAGGGAACATTGGTACCTACCAGCAGCTGTGGCTCACCTTCAGGCTCAATGCTACATGGTAGCACCCTCATTGAAATAGCCACCTCACCAGCCCTGGCTTCAGGTGTGGGGTCTGTCTGGGTCTACCAAAGGCTACCAGACCCACATGTCTATCTCCAAGTCTTGCTGCATGTAACTGCATGCACACTAAGTACTGCATTCTCAAAATAATTCCCTTTCAAGACATCTACATGGATATCCTCAAACACACCTACTTGTTTGCTTCCTTTTCCATCCTCCTGACTGTAGTGGACTGCCCAAGCAAGTACTGATCCTCTTTAACCACTGCAGGCTTCACAGTGGTTATGTCAAAGACTGAGTCTCTCTTAGTAGTGGCCTGTTTTCCATTAATTAAGATCAGATATAAATTCTGGTGATAGTCTGGTACCCCTGCTGTTGCCAGACAACGTATCACTGGCATACTGTTATTTCCACTTGCTGGCTCCCCCACATTTTGTTCCCCACCTTGCTTCTGTGGACATCTATAGGATACATGACACAATTGGTTACATTTAAAACATTTAACCCTTGATCCTGGCCATGTACCTGAACGAATGGCTTCCCCTTTTACTGGTGGGACTCTGTTGTGGTGGTTTAGGCTGCCCACCAGGGGTTCTATATCCATGTGCAGCACTAGTTGTCCCTTTCCTGAGCAGTGATCACCTGCTTGCTAAGTATAAATCTCCTTTTTCCCCAGCTCATCTGCAGAGTTGCACTCTCAGTCAGCCAACCAAATTCTCATGTCCTCAGGCAAAGTGCACAGGGCTTGTTCCCTTACCAAACGGTCTGCCAGCCCTTCAAAAGTGGTGATCTGACACTCACTAACCTACCTACGAAAAAAAGTGTTTACCTCAGCAATATAATCAAACACACTTTCATCTGCCTTGCATCTATGCTCACAAAACTTTTTTCTATAAGCTTCAGGTGTTAACTTAAAGCATTCTAGTAAACATTGCTTTACTTTGTCATAGTTTAAACAGTCAATATCATACAATTTAGAAACAGCAGTTACAGATTTATCATTGAATAAGGGGGTCAGAAACAGTACCCAGAGCCCTTAGTCAGCATCATACTCTTTACGTACTCTTTCAAATATATGAAATATATGAAATAAAACTATCAAAATTATAACCCTCTGTAAACTGTGGAGAAATTTACTGACCTTTATTGCTTATAGGGTTCAGTTATTCCCTTTCCCATTACTTCCATGACCCTGGCAAAGAGTCAGCATCTCCCTCTCATGTTGACGCTGCTTCTCATTTTCTTCAGCATCCAAAACACCGCAGTATCTCTGCTGATTCTAGTTCCAAACATTTGGCCTCCAGTTCAAGTCTCTTTAACTCCAGACAGATCTTTAAGTCCTCTGAGGAATAGGTGAACTGTCCTGTCTCTGAGGGCTGCAAATCCCCATCACCAGACTGATTATCCTCTTGGTTGCTCATCTGAGCTGTGACTAATGCTGAAATAATTTCCTCTTTAGTCAGGCTGGCATACACCAGTCCATTGGCTTCACACACCTTGGCCAACTGGTTCTTTGTCAGGTTGCCATAATCTTCTGCTGACATCTTTGCCTGCTTTCCCTGACTAAGCTAAACTAGCAAACAATAAATAAATAAACTGTTGTGAAATTAAACTCTGAATGTTTACCTTTTGGCTGCTGAGAATATGCACACCTTCAGTGACAACTGCCTACAGGCTACAGAAGTTCATTATTTAATATCCCAAAACTGCCACCAATATGTGACATCCCAACTCTAGGCAGTAATCAAGGAGCCTGAATCCTCACCACCGACACTGGAGAGGGACATTCACTTGGAAGAAAATTAGATACACACAGTATTTCCAGATGCAGCTCTCTGTGTCAAGTACAATTTCCCTTAAGAGGACACAGGGAACACACTCAGTCTGGGGTCTGGGTTTTTCTCTCTCTCTCTCTCTCCCTCCAGGTTTCCAATAAGACTCCCCACTGGCACAGCTGTAGAGTTGAGTCCTCACTGAAGTGTCCAAGCTAAGTCCTCCAGCACCCTCTCTGTAAAACCCGTGCTTCATGTCCCTGCTCCAAGCAGCTGATACACACATTTTTGAGATGTGATTTGCACACACACACACACACACACACACACACACACACACACACACACACACACACACACACACACACACACACACCTGGAAAGGCTGGCAAAGGTTTACTAGCTATGCCCCTCTGCCTAGACTATAACATAATTACTGCCACCAGACACTCCAAAGGCAGCTACTCTAAGGGTCTTACAAGGGTACCCAATTATATCGAGTGAAACTGATATTAAGATAAATTGTAGTGTTTGACCAATGTGGTAAGGCCTTCAGGAGTGCCCACAGAGTCATCAAATATATATAAGTACACTCAAAGGTTACAATATTCTCTGAAGGACCAGCCACAATGAAGAGTTTAAATATATTTAACAATAAATAATAAAATAACATGAAAAAATGGAATATCTATTTACAATAAATAAGTTCACACAGATACAGAAAAAACAGTACTTAACTAGTCTCACTATATTTTCCTGACTGATCTACAGAATTACTATTCTCTGGTCACTTACTAGAGCAAGGCAAGAGGGAGTAGGTGGTGGTCCTTCTTTACCATGTTCCAAAAACAGAGTGCTCTGAGACTTCTCTCTCACCTGGTATTAAAACATAATTTTTGTCCTAGATTACAGAATGACATCACATACATCTGGCCATTTGACTTCTGGTTCCCATGTTATCCCCACTGCTAGAAACTGAACCAGAATTTAGCCCATAAGTGTTACCATACACACAAAGCTGTGCTGAGATGTGTTTTAGCATCTGGAAGCTATAAAACCACAAAACACTTACACTCTTCCTACAGGAGCTAATAAACCATTCTCTGGCATAGACATTTAGTCTCTGGCTGCAGTCAGAACTGTGTAAAATACAATCTCTATGGCCTAACCCAGGTAATTTAATCAGAACTATAAGATACAATCTCTATGGCCTAACCCAGGTAATTTAATTTCTTACTATTTTTCAAGGTTAGCTGGACTGAGATTAACCTCTTCTCTTCCAGTATCCTCTGTTTAAACATATACATTTAATCAGTTACAGTACAGTCAGGAGTGGTCATTTTTTAACACAAGCAACTTTACAAATACATTTTCAACACAAGCATCTGTACAAATGAAACAACAACATAACAATAATCCAATAATAAAAACCATGATACCAGTGAATACAAAATGTCCAAAAAAGTTTATTATAAATACACTCTAGCGCCTTGGACGCTATGCCTTTTTCAGAGTTTCTGAAAAGGCTTAGTGTCTAAGGCACTAGAGAGTATTTATAATACACTTTTTTGGACGTTTTGGATTTACTGGTATCATGGTTTTATCATCTGTACAAATCAGTTTGATATACAAATGACATATAATTCTTTACAAAATTCTAGCTAGCTGTGCTAGCATATGTTACACATCCACTGCCCTACTTCTTCTGACATAGCTGGCAATACCTCACATTGTCACACAAGCAAATGATGTGCAGCAAATAAGTTAATAAGTGAATAAGCAAACAGTGGTTTTCACCTAATGCACTAAGACAAAGGTACTAGCATATATGGAGGTAGATGGTTAAAGTGCAGCAATCACATGAACAATAAACAGATAATTTCCACTGTATGTAAATAAGACAATAGTACTACATTTGTATGAAACAAGATTTTGAAGTGGAATTATTCAAATAAACAACATATGGCAGCAAATGAGACTATCTGTGAAGTAATTTTTTGTGCTGTTATTCAGAAAAACAGCAATGACTTTTACCAGAATATGGTATACTAACAAATGCATATTTGTTAAATAAGTGAAGTAATTCAGGCTATAAATGTTGATTAAAGCTTGGCAATTGTAAGTAATGTAGAACTGTATGGAGCTTAGCTTATTTTTGCATGACTAAATGAAAGGGTTACCTGGAGTGGGAAAGATGTATGAATGAAGACAGTGTCTGCTTTGTGTTGTGGAAAGTGCCACTATTTAGCATGTATCTAGTCCAATTCCAGATGAATAAACAGTAGGTTACCTTATTCTGTAGGCTCAAGGTGATACAGCAGTGTGCAACTCAGCCAAAAATGATAGACAGCCATACGAGATATCTCAATCTGAAGCAAGGCCTTGCAATGAGAATCAGTGGAAAGCAAGAACACAGAACATCTTCCTTTAGTAAAAATAATAAATATGTGGTGCCCACCCCCTTCTCTCACCTGGGGCAAAGCAATAGCAAAAAATCTATGGCTATTTACTTTGGTTAAATCTTGAAGGTTTAAATCAGCATCTTGTTTGATCCTAAATGAAAAAAAAAGTTGCCTTCTTTTTCTTCTTCTTGTCTGCTATAGGCTCACAAGAGTACAACAGAATGCAAGAACATTATAAAACATTTTTCCTGCTAGTCATTAGCATTTATACAGTTTATCATGATCATCATCAGTTATCCAGTTTATCATGCATGTCTGTACATTCTGAAGTAGTGTGTACATTGCTGCATCACTGCACACTGATGCAAAGGTTAGTACTGCTGAGTCACAGTACTTGGCTCCCCAGTTCAGTTCCCAGTTTGGGTACCTTCTGTATGGAGTCTACATTTCTTTCCTGTGCCCGTGTAGATCTTCATCTGGATTCATGCTTTCTTACCAAATCCAAAGAATATGTGGATAGGCTTGTGATCATCTAAATCATCTATATTTCTTCATATGGTGTGCATGTGAGGGTGTGTGCTTGCATGCTACAGGGGACTGATATCATCCAGCTCTGTTTTTCTGCCTTATACACCTTTCTTGAAGTATAGGTTTCTGTTTTGGTAATTACTCATACACTTCCTACAAATCTATGAATGCATGATATTCACTACTTTTAAATAGGATTCTTTACTACCTTATTGTTTTTCTGTTTTTGTTCATTATACATTGCATTACATTTGCTTAATGGCAAAAGCACACAATAAGACTATAGACTCTGTCTGTTTAACAAGGCAATAATGCCTGAAAGGGTGGGTGATATTGGGGAAATAGCATGGCAGAGGGTCTCTACACCCCTGGGAGGTCATTATTTCTCCAATAGCACCCACCATGGAGGACATTATTGGGATTACACAATGGGCTATCTGTTAAATTGTTTCCTATTTGCTTTTTTATTAGTATATACTTTTTTTATATTTTTGATGTAAAACAGTTCCTTCACATGTTTCAAAGTAGCTGTAACATATGCATATGCAATTGTTGTTTTGAGGAAGTATTTTCTATCCCAAATATAAGTAAAAGTATTAAATGTCAACCTCAATATAAGTCTTTCGGCTTTTCCCGGTTAGGGGTCGCCACAGCGGAACTCCGGTACACTCATGACTGGCAGTGAATTTTTATGGTGCCGAGTTGCCAGCCCGATGCCCAACCTTCAACAAAGACACGCCTATTCATGATCGCACCTACCTGCATGTCTTTAGCATTATTCAACTGCAGGGAGAATATGCAGACTCCACACAGAAGGCGCTCCAGCTAAGAATCGAACGGGAGAATGTCTTGCTGTGAGGCGACAATGCTAATCTCTGCTCCACTGCAGCCTATGTGCATGTGTGTGTGTGTGTGTGTGTGTGTGTGTGTGTGTGTGTGTGTGTGTGTGTGTGTGTGTGTGTGTGTGTGTGTTGACATTTAATACTTTTACTTATATTGTCAACCTCAATATAACTAAAAGTATTAAATGTCAACACACACTTATACACACATATGACCTCAATATAAGTAAAAGTATTAAATGTCAACACACACACACACACACACACACACACACACACACACACACACACACACACACACACACACACACACACACACAAATACATGCGCATGCACGTGCTCATCAATTATAGACACTTTCTTGTCTGAAAGAAACCTCACCAGTCATTGTGATCAAATGAATGAAAACAAATTACACAGTGTAAAGCACTGCAAGCACCTCAAACTGTCATTGGTTTTGCAGAACATCTCCAGTCTGCCTCCTTTATTTTCTGGTTAATCACTGAGGATTACAGTTAGTCAATAAAGCTAGACATTACATTTTTATACTTTTTGCTCAGATAATAAACACTTCAGATCTGAATTTTTGCAGAAAGACGTTGAGAGGTTTGTGCTCTCTCTCTCTCTCTCGCTTTCTCTCTCTCTCTCTCTCTCACATACACACACACACACACACACACACACACACACACACACACACACACACACACACACACACACACACACACACTGTCTCATATAATTTAATTTTATTGTTTATTTTTGCACCTTGCTAAATGTGGCTTTTCTTAAACCAGACAGTGAAGAAATAAAACAGCAAGTCCTTGTAACTACCATTGCAGTTACTTTTGCTTGTTGGAATTTTGGTTTAATTTACCTTTTTTATTATCTATGTTCACAAATAATAAAGCTGCATGTAGTGAGTGTAAAAAAATGGGCATTTTCATTACTTCTACAACAGCATCCTGTCAGGGAACATTCATTTTCCAGTCAGACTGACAATGTACATTTTGCCCATTGTCCAAGTGCATTTAACCAAACAAATGATGGATTACTGGATATGGATTAAACATAATCGATGGGTTATTGGGTATGGAGTATATAAACCCCAGAACTGTTTAATGTGTTACATCTGATGAAGTCTGTGAAATGAAAATGTGGTGATTAAGTTAAGTATTTATGTTTTTTTTATATTTATGTTTTTTTTATATTAAAGTTTATTTTGGATTATCCTGAGTCAAGCCTAGTTCATTTGCAGTGCTTTTTTGTTTGGTTATTGGTTGCTGCACTTTGTGTGGCTTAAGCACTGTTTTCCTGCTTTGTTCCAGCTAAGTGCATTTAACATTTACCTCCCCTCCTTCCCTACATTCTGCCTTATGTTTTCTTCAGCTATTACATACCCTGTTGAATGTCATTGTGCATTCTCCCTCCACCACCCATTCGGATACTCCAGTCTTTGGCTTTATAACCCTCTCTGTGAAAAATTATTTTCTGAGATTCAGTAAGTAGTAAGTCCCTACAATTTGTGGCCTGTGCCCATTCCTTTCCCCTTTGTCCTGTTCAGAATGACTGTATCACATTTCCCCTGACATGATCTTGTATAGCAATATCAGCCCCCATCTCTTCTGTTTCATGAGAGAATTGTAACTCTTATAGTATCTAGTCATATTCCTTTCACTTGATCCCATAGATCTCTTCCTTATATGGTCTCCAAAGCACAGTACTGAAGGTACGGTCCGGCCAGGGCTGTACTTTATCCTCCTGATGACACACACCAGTATTCTTACACCACTTCTTGTGGTGCAATCCAACTGTGATCAGCACTGAACCTCGGTTGTCATCTATCTGCTAACTTTTCGCCCCACTTTCTTCCCACCTGCTTACCCTTTTCAAACATTTCCCTAGATGAAAAAATATACAAACAACAGCAAAAACAGATTTTCTGGTAAGTCTGACTGGCCTCCTTGTCCCTCCTTATCTGCCTTTTTAATGGATCCTGTCATTCCAATCCAAAATCTCTGCAGAATCTAAGACTGCCCATGGTGAGGTCCTTGCAGAGCTGTGACTCCCTTGATGAGGGGAAGTGAGCATATAATAGTCACTCTTCACCTGTGCACCTGTGCAAGAAGTGAGTTTGCATATCTGAGGTCCTGCATTTATGACCACATCAAGTGTGTGATAGAAAGAACCCCTATACCTTCTACAGGAGAAATTAAAGCAGGCCATAGGATACATCATCTTTCTTCCTCCTGCTCCTCTAAATATTGTCCTTTTTCCTTGTATTATGTATACATCTTATTTTAAAAATTTGAAGATAAGATATGAAGAAGGGATCCACTAGATGCCAGCTCCACCTTTAAAAAGAAAATAT